>NC_132879.1:55774593-55922093 GCF_030463535.1 Salminus brasiliensis | reverse complement strand
CGAAGTGGTCATCTGGAAAAAACTGGACCCCCCCCCCCCAAAATAAAAACAATAAAAAAAAACGACAACATGCTTTTCAAGGCCTTTCATGGCAAATTCATGGCCGTTCTCTGGCTCAGCTTTATAACAACACATGGTTCTAAAGATCACGAAGGTTACCAATATCTCCAAACGCACTAAAAGAACAAAGACCTCATATGTCTCTGTTTTATAGCAAAAGAAGACGATCCTACTTGTGCAGCTTTCCGGCGTGAAGAACTAGGGAAAAAAAAAAAATAAGACACGTCCAGCATTTCCAAATACAGACTTTAGTGAGAAGTCTAAAGTGATACGTAGGCCATGAGAGGGAGTCTCTGTGTCCTAGTGGCTGGTTAGGAGGTGTTTAAGGCCTAGGGATGGGAGGAGGAGGAGGAGGAGGAGGAGGAGGAGGTTACCTTTGGAAAAAACAAAAACAAAAACAAAGGGAAAATAAATAAACGCACTATGCACAAATAAACGACACTGAAGGAGCCGGGAGATCCCGGCCTTCCTTTTTTCCTTTTCTTTTTCGTACACAAGGCTGAGGAGAGGGTCGTGGTTGGTATATTCACTGAGTATCTAAGCAGCAGTGTATTTACAAGGAACAGAGACATTCTTATGTTTTTGTTTGTTTGTTTGTTTGTTTGTTCATTTTTTCACTTTTTTTCACTCTTTCACACACATTTCCCTTTTGCTCGCAAGCGGGACGTCAGCGAGCAACGCTTCCGTCCCAAACCTGAGCCAATCTGATGGACGACGAGTCTCAGACGGACGGTGTTCTTCTGCCCAGGCGTCCCACAGACATACAGACGGTGACTCTGGCAGAGCGCACAGAAGAACAGGTGGAAGAGGCACTTCTTGATTGGCTGGTTTATTATTTTTTTTAATAAGTCCTTTTGTTCTCTTCTCCTTCTGTCGGTGGTTTTTGGTTCTCTGTCTGGACGCTAGATGGCGGTGTTGTCTCGGGAGGGAGGGGCCTGATGTGGAGAGGCACTTGAGTCGAGTGTTCTGGGAGGGTCAGGGACTGCTATGTCATCAGGATGGGCTTTTGTCTCACCTCCAGAATATCTGTGGGGGAGATTCAATGAGAGCGGCAACATCAGTCAACAACACGAAATCCAGACTTTCTGTTGTAGAAGATAAAGAATGAGGTGGGGATGTTAGTTGGTGACCAGAGGTCAGAAACCCTGCCCTCCTGCAGACTTTAGCTCAGGGGTGAGGAACCGAGGACTGCGTCCAGCTGGAAAAGCAACGACGCTGTGCAGCTCCAACCCTGGTCAACCTCACCTGATCCAGCCATCTAATTACGGCCTTGTCTAGAACATCTAGAACATCACAGTTTGGTTCTAGGTTATTTTCCTGAAATCCCAAACATAGCCAATCAGGTCAAGATGGTAGATATCCTGATATCCTAATTACTAAGTAATTAAAATAAGTAATTAAAGCTTTTATTGCTTTAGTTTCTGCATCAAATTCAATGCTTTTAAACCTTTAAAGCAGCATTATGTGAGAACTGGCATTTCTGGCACCTGGGCTCCCCCTACAGTCTGCAAGTGGAATTCATGCTTTGAGCCACCACTAAAGGACGGGCTGCACACGTGCATTTCTGGACGAGCTGAGAGATCCAGAAGCATCACTGGAAGGTAGATAAGCAAGTGGTCTGAGGGAGTAAGAGCCATACCACAGGAATTAACACTAATATGTACTGGAGTGGTATCGTGCCACCCATAGTAAAAAAAAATTCTGCATAACGTTGCAAGCACAAACAGTCTGTCCAGTGTCTGACTATCAGTGTCTGTCATAGGTCAGTTACTGACCACCTGGTTTGACTCTTCTCGGACTCGGTCTGCAGTATTCGTGCGAGAATTGGTAAAAGAGCATCCCCAAGAGCCAGAAAACACTAATCTAAGAGCCCATAAGAACCCCTATGTGAACTCCCGGGTGTTACCTGTGGTTATACGGTGCAGGGGAAGTGTGACGTAGGTGAGGTGGGAATACAGCAGGAAATACTCCTCCGTCCTGTTCAGCTTCAGCCACGAGCCCACCAGCGAGCGGCCGGTCCCAGACAGAGAGCGCGAGCGCAGGTTTGTGGTGTTGCAGAGGTCTATTAAAACACAAGCGTTAATAAAGCACAGCTCGTTCGCCCACTAATTAAGATCACCGTACACCTGACTGATCCCCAAACAGAGTCAAATGTGCCAATTAGAACAACCAACTGCAACACAGTACTGATCAATAATATGCATAATATCTGCACTATGATTATCTGCACAGCTGTACAGATGTTCATTTTCTGTGAATGTTTATATTATTATTATTCTGTACATAATAGTTTGTATGTAGAAGTCTACTCAGGCTACATATGGATATGCAGTATTCATACTTGTACAAGTACAGATGTCTGATTACAGATTTTTTAAACGTTTTATTATTATTAATTTTTTTATTTTTTTCACAGCCAAGTACCAAGTAAAAATCCTTGTATCTGTGACATACTTGGCGAAATAGAGAGAATCCGAGATTCTGATTCTGAACCAAGACCAATTTAATCTCTGCAAATAAACGCCTTAAAACTGGGTCATGCTGCTTGCCATCAGCAGCCGGTGTCAGAGGGAGCACAATCAGCCCTGCACTTCCTCCCTACTTCTTCACTCGGCTCTGCGCTCTCAGATATGAGGCTTTATGCTCTAAACGGGTGCGATATGAGCCTCAGTTAGCTGGACGTTCCTGGCTTCACATCGATACCCATGGACCGTTGGTTCTTTGGTGATGTGGATGGACTGCTGTCGAGTCAACTGCCATTCAGCTACAGCAGATAGCCGCTTGGTTTAGTCCCGGTTCGGCTGTTTTCCCTAATAAACGCAGCATTAGCCGTGCTGCAGAATGCTTTACCACCCGGTCCGACTATATTATATTTATATTATATTTATATTTATGGTATTTAGCTGATGCTCTTATCCAGAGTGACTTACAAGGGTACTCATATTACAGAGGAGGGCCAATGCAGTGTTAGGAGTCTTGCCCATGGACTGTAATAGCTCACTGGCAAGTAGTGGTGCTATCTGCTGTGCCACATCAACCACCACACTAAAGCGGGGCGTGTTCCAGCGGGATGTGTGTATACCCTCTTTTGGTTGATACTCAGTATTACAGTACAGATTAAGTATTAAACCTTGATCTGAATATCACTTCTAAACTAGATTAGCATATTCAAATTCAGCATAAATACACAAACAGCAGCACTCTGAAACTCTAGGCCTCACCTTCATCCTCCTCTTCCCTGAAGAACTCCTCACTGTCGTTGGCTGAGTGGGATTTCTTCATCTCGGCGATGCGGTTTCGGGGCACTTTGCGGCGCAGAGAAGGAGAGAAGAAGGAAGGCCGGTTCCTCTCTGGTGTGGGAGGAGTGCTGAACGATGTCACCTGCGGCGGGAACAGGACGAGAACGAGTAGGACAACACAACAGAGCAACAGAACAGCAGGTCAATATTTCACTTGTTCTCTAAAGCAATTCTCTGAAATAAACACTGAAGAGTCTCGTTCAGACTGAGATCCTCAGAGACGCTGAAGAAATAAACTTCACGTCTTCCAGACAGCAGGAACGGGACAATATTTGCCTTTGGACAACAAGGACAGGAACCGTGTTTGTCCACCCCCTCTGGCCCATGTCCTGCTCCATTCACAGAGTTGGAAGTGAATGGCCAGACGTACGATCATGTGAGCAAGTTGGAAAAGGAAACCTTTTTGAACATACACTCTATGGACAAAAGTATTGGGACACCTGCTGTTTCAAAGACTATTAAAAGAGCTGATCCTGCTTTTGTTAGAGTAACTGTCTCTACTGTCCAGGGAGGAAGGCTTTCTACTAGATTTTGGAGGATGGAGCATTGCTGTGAGGATTTGCTGGTCAGGATGTTGGATGATGATCACCATCCCACCTCATCATCTCCAACTTCCCAACTCATCCCAAAAGTACTGGATGGAGCTCCACCATCCATCATTCCAAAGAACACAGTTCTTCCACTGCTCCACAGTTCAATGCTGGGGGGCTTTATATATATACCCCTCTACTAGCCCACGCCTGGCATTATTAGGCAGCAGCATGGTGCCAATACAGAGGTTCATCAGGTGTATCTGCTCCAGAGAGTCCTATTCTATTGGCATGACTTCTCTACATGGTGTAGACAAGCTGTGTGTATTTGCATCTGTCTCAGCAATGGGTGCAACCTAAAGTAGCTAGAAATATTCATTAGAAGGAGTGTCCACAAACATTTGGACACAGTGTATTTAAACACTATATGGACATATAATCATCTGAGTGGGTTTGTGCATGTGTTGTTACTGGGCTTCTCAAACGGGACTCATCGTTACAGCCCACCTTAACCTTACATGGGTCCCATCTAGGTCCCACATACAGTGTATAACCAAAAAAAGGGCCCATGTTTGACCCCTCCTAGTCCCATCCCTGACCCTGGTGGGCATCCATATGAACAGGTGAATGTGTTAGCTGGGAGCGCAGTGTGTGCATGTATGCTTTAAGGTTATACTGACCCTCTCGTGCATAGGTGAGTCCTGGTCCTCTTCGGTGCCGCAGGGTGAAGTGTCCCCAGTGGGCACTCGGCTCACGGCCATCTCAGCATGGCCCTTCCCCTGCGGACCCTTCATTCGCACAAACTCCATGTTGTTGTACTTGTAGAAGCCGAAGGACATGCGCTGGGCCATTTTAGCAGCCACACTCACCTGCTCGCACACACACACACACACACACACACACACACACACACACACACAGTCTATTTTAGGACCATCTATCCAGACAGCCGTTCTTTACACTGTGTCCGAATCTCATGATGCGCGGACCAATAGAAATGCTCCAAAGTGACTTAGAATAAAATCTTAATGTTTGGGCCAAAAGTTTGTGGACACTCCTTCTAACGAATGCACTCAGCTACTTTAAGTTGCACCCATTGCTGACACAGCTTATCTAGTCTCTGTAGAAAAGTACTGCCAATAGAATAGGACTATTGAATGAACCTATTGGCACCATGCCTAATGCCAGGCGTGGGCTAGAGGGGTATAGAGGTGAGGTGGTAATAAACCAACATCCTGACCTCACACTCACACAAAAGGACTTGGTCCTGCTTTTGTTGGAGTAACTGTCTCTACTGTCCAGGGAAGAAGACTTTCTACTAGATTTTGGAACAGCATTGCTGTGAGGATTTGATAGCACAACACAGTTCTTCCACTGCTCCACAGCTCAATGCTTGGGGTCTTTATATATACCCCTCTAGCCCACGCCTGGCATTAGGCAGCATGGTGTTAATAGGTTTATCTGGTTAATCTGCTCCAGGGAGTCCTATTCTACTGGCAGTGCTTCTCTACAGGGACTAGACAAGCTGTCAGCAATGGGTGCAACTTAAAGTAGCTGAATGCATTCATTAGAAGGTGGTGTCCACAAACATTTGGACATGTATCTTTTATCTTATCTTTTTAATTTTGTTGGCAATTTGTGTTCAGTCTGAGATAAAAGTGTGGGTGTGTCCTACCCGGTTGTCGTAGACCTTCTTGAGGGCCTCGTAGCGTATGGAGCCCTGGAAGATAACCCCTTGGAAGGTAGTGCTCTTGTCACTGGCCACCAACTCCACACACACCATCTCTCCTTCTCCAACAGTCATATCACTGAACACCTGCAGGTCACATGCCCACATGTCATTTGGGCATCTTTTTCGCCACAAGTGGTAGAACACAGCCACAGAGCGTCTGAGAAAGATGTGCGGCTGTAAACGTAAGCCTTAATTTGAAGCTCAGTCCATAAATAAATGCGCAAAGTTCCATCGATTTCCCATCCAAAGCCAAGCGGCTCGGAGCAGGACGGCTCTCCTGGCTGATAATAAAGCCAGTCTTAAAACAGCTCGCCGCTCAACTTGCTGATATCCTTATATGCGAGGTCATATCTCATTACGCGTCTAGCTGAAGTCTGGAGTCCATCAGCTCGCCTTCCCAAGGGCCCCATTAGCTGAGGAACACTGTCAATCACAGCTCGCGTTTTAAAGTGTTTCTCGGTCTTTGCCCTGAATTAACACACCTGATTAAACTCAGATAATCATCAAACCCAGTCAGGGTTAAATACGGTGGGTTAGAGCTGGGTGTAGGGGGTAGCTTTCTCAACACTTGGCAACAATAAGGGAATTCTACAGTATCTCACAAAAGTGAGCACACCCCTTACAGTTCTGCAGATATTTTATCTTTTCATTTAAAAACTCCATTCATGTCCAAATAACTGGCAACCCAAGTAAATACACCTCACAGATATTCTGAGTGACCACCATCATTATCTAGCTCTGCCTTCACCCTTATGAGCCTAGAATTCACCAGAGCTGCACAGGCTGCTGCTGGAATCCTCTTCCAGTCCTCCAAGATGACAGACATCATGGAGCTGGTGGATGCTAAGACTCCTAGCGCACCTCCACTTCGCTAAGTTGGGTACAGGTGTGGAGACACGCTTGGCCAGACCATCGTCTTTACCTTTACCACCTGCAGTGGTCATCTAGGAGGCGTGTTTGGTAAATATATACAGCTATACAGTGACTGCTAGTCTACTAGTAGTACTAATATATATATATATATATATAACAATGTATAAATTAATTTATACAATGTAATGTGAGGGGTTAAATACGGTGGGTTAGAGCTGGGTGTAGGGTGTAGCTTTCTCAATACTTGGCAACAATATTTTCTTAAAACTTAATGGAAAAGTCCAAAAAAAAAAAAAAAAAAAAAAGGGGGATAAGTTTACTTTTTAAGATCTTTAAAGAACTGAATACAAGATGTTTATCATTTGGAGAGTTAGTAATTAGGTCAAGGTCACAAACGAACAAATAAGAAGGTCTATTTTTTTGTCTATTTTAAAACTGATCTGGTTATGATCCCTTGTGTCCTGGCAGAGCGCCCTTTGGCATCCTCGAGGTGCGATCTCAGAAGGTAACGGGACAGTTCAGAGCCTGCAGTGCAGAACCATTTTACAGCGGAACATGAGAACTTGGCGTAATCTCTGTGGTTGTACTGCTTGACTGCTGGAGCCCCTTGCCTCCAGACATCGGCCCATTTATATCGCGTCCACATTTTAGTTTAATAACGGTTTTGGGTTTCCCCCCTCAACCTGTTTTGGAGCCCTGGCTTTAAATGCTGTGACGAACGTTCTACTGACGGACCTGTTCTGGGACTGCATCAGGGTGCAAAGATTAGTTACCTCCTCAAAGTTGTCGATCATGAAGAAGATGTTTGGGTAGCTCATCTTGGACTCCTCTCCCTTACTGTCCATCGGGTGCTTGCTGGGGGAGGCGAACACTTGCTGTGGAGTCAGTTCAGAGTCAGTTCAGAGTCATTCAGTTCAGCTCAGCTGTATTTATGGAGGATTCGTGTTTTTTTTGTGTGTGTGTGTGTGTGTGTGTGTGTGTGTGTGTGTGTTGAATGCAATCATGTCAACATGGAAGAATCTCAAACGCTCAAAGGTGAAATCCATGCTACGATGAACTGAGGTTGTAGGAGGCCCTACCCAGTATTAGCACACAGTGAGACTAGATCACAAATAAGCAACGATCAATAATTGAGAACTTCTATGAGCCTCTGTGATCCACTACTGCCTTCTAGTACACGCAGAACTACTGGTGCACGGGACAGTCCCACAGTCCTGCATCATTACCTGAGACTTCTTCTTGTGGATGTGGATGTCTCCTGCATCTGATCGCGTGCAGACCGCGCATGTGACTACATAGTCCAGCTGAGGGAGAAAATGGGACACTTCTTAGCAATGCTGTTCCTTGAATATGACACACTGAAAAACCTTCATTAAGGTTCATTTAAAGAGTAACCAACCCTTCTTCATCCTCCTTAAAATCAGCGGATTTGTTAGTTAGCCATAATTTATTTTTATGGCAATTTTCCAACTTTAATTTCTTAGAATAAAGCAGGCTGCTTGTGTTACTGTGCCTTTACATATGTGATATATGTGAAATACTGGTTAAAAAAATGAGTGCAGGCTTTTTAACCTCAATCCACCAAATAACAGCATCTCTAATTTTTGTGAAAGAATGGTTAATGGTAAAAAAAATGGTCCTTTATGTTAAGGAATATCAATAAGGGAATTACACAGTATCTCACAAAAGTGAGTACACCCCTCACATACATCTTTATATATATAATTTTGTTTTCATGTCCAAATAACTGTCCCAATAATTTAATAACTATTTATTTACAGTTATTTGGACATGAAAAGAAAGTCTATACTGATATACAAGATGTACACATAGTTTCTGTATATATATATATATATATATATATATATATATATATATATATATATATATAATAAAGAAAACTATTCTTTTCATGTCCAAATAACAGGCAACCCAACTATATACACCTCACAGATATTCGGAGGGACCATTATCATTATCTAGCTCTGCCTTTACGAATTAAGCCTAACTCATTATGACCTTTATTAGCACATAATTGTATAAATTGGTCAATAATTGCATTAATAGTAATAAAACTGCACAAAAAACTCTCTTACCACCCTGTTACGGAACCTATTTAGTGCTTTTTAGTTTCTAATTAATGAGGAGTACCACGTCTAGTGCCTGAACACTACATCAGGCAACATGCAGGCTAAATGTTAGCTAGTGTAGCCCTTTTTAAACAAACACATGCTGATAATCTGAGCACTTGTCTGGAATACGAGAACCATGAACAGCCACTGAATCTGTGATGCAAATGGAGTCAAATTGAAATAAGTCATTCACAGAACCTCGCTGTAGAACATGGACCATTGTGTGATGTATTAATAATGTATTAAACTCTTATCATCTTAATAAACCCACATAAACAACTAGACTACACACACTAACTAGCGCCCCCATGAATCAAAGTGCAGTCAATTACACACTAATAAAATATGTAAATTTAGGTTTCGCTAATAATTCATGCTGAGAAATTTGCATAGCAGTGTGTATTGGATGTTACAATGCAATTATTTCTGCACAAGAACCTCTAAAAGGTCCTCGAGGATCTTCTTATACTTTTAACTCATACTTTTAACAGTGCAGGGGAGCTCAACTCTAGTCCTGGAGGGCTGGTCTCCAGCAAAGTTTGACAGTCGCCCCACTCAAACACATTTTGAGACTCGTTATAGTGCAATATTAGTGATTTTCACATTTCAGATCTCCAAATCTCTCCAATTAATAATGGTCATAATCAATAAACCAATAAAGCTTAACGCATATAAATAAATCATTAATTTATGAAAAATGTAAAATTCAGACTTAATTGACTGTAGTCATTTTTTTGTGTTGTTAAAAATATATAGTGTCAACAAAAACAACACAAAACCACTGAATCTCATTATAAGCTTTATATGCCACCTTCAAAAGTCCATCATGCATTTCAGCTCACCTTCTGCAAGATGAGGTTCAGGTAGACGCTCTCCTCCCAGTCTATGTCCGGGTCACCCAGCCCTGGCAGCTTTTTGGAGTCCCTTCTGTACACCTCGACCTCCACCTGCAAATACGATCAACAAAAATTTATATATATATTATTATACAACAAGAGCATGTAGCAGCCATTACATTAGTACCACTTTAGTACTACTTGACGTTTTTAGTGAGGATATTTCGAGCACTTTAACTACCACACGCTTCCCTCAGCTCAAGACTTCCAGCCAGCGTTCCCATTATCCTGTAATTCTAACAGTGCTGGTCGGCTTGGTAATAACTCAGGCCTTTGTTCCGGGCTGCTATGCTCTAAAGCTACTCTGACAGGCCTCAGTGCTCAACCTGGAAGCAAAGCAGAGAGTTACTCATGAACTGGTCAGTCCTTCGTCCGATTTATCCGACCCCAGAAACACGGCTGTCCTGACTCAGACCGAGCCGGACGTCTGATCACTAACAGGACAGACAGGTCTTTTGCTCAGAGGAGAATTTCGTACTCTTGGCCTACTAGAGACAACATACAACACAAGCAATGCAAATACATGAAGCTGCAAGTGTTAATGTTTAGATCTTTAATTAATTAATTATTTATATATTTGAATATAATAGACTGTATACTGCTCTGTTAAAAGTCGAAGATCCTTGAGGAACTTTAAGGTGCTGCTTGAATGTTCCTCAAAAGTTCCTCAAGGATCTTCTACTTTTAACAGTGTAGTCCTGGAGGGCTGGTGTCCAGCAAAGTTTGCGAGTTGCCTGACTCAAGTGCATCCATGATCTACTGTATGTAAGGCTCAAAATCTGCTGTTTTCTAAGTCCACTAGATGGCGCTGAGAAGCCACTGGTTTCTGTCGTCTTGCTTTGTTTACGTCCCAGCTTTGTTTACTTCAATCTAAAAAAATAATATATATATAATAAATAAAAAAAAATTAAAAAGCCTTTAGGGGTTAGAGGTTAGATTTTGAACATATTTTAAGCTTTAAAAAGAGCAACAAACCACCACATTTCTAATACTTAAACCACAATTCCTTAAAAATCTCAATGCTTCATAGTGAGGCGAGTAACGACTCGCAAAATTCAGAATTTGCTGTGGTGCAGTGCAGCTGTGCCCCTGCATACCCGGGAACAGCTCACAAGACCTGATGCCTCATGTTTTGGTAATGTTCTAATGACCCAGTCGTCTATCTAGAACATCACGGTTCGGTTCTTCTTTAACACCAACATCGCCTTCAAGACCTGATCACTGTTCACCTGCAGACTAATATGTAGATTCACCTCTAGACAGATGAAGATAATCAATGGTTTTCACTTCACCTGTGCTAATGATATGGCTGATCGGTGTACATAATTTAATCAAATTATTATAATAATAAGAACATATATTATTATATATTATATATAATAACAAATGATATTAATAAACTATAAAATATTTATTTTTAAAATTGAATTATTATATAAAATTCATATTTTATATATATATATATTTTAAATATTTGTTAGAATGTTTTTATTTTAAAATATATAATGAAACATTATCTTCTTCCTCTCCTATTAAAGGTTCTTTCTGTGAGAACACGGCTTCACCCCTGCTCTCATCTAAGCCTGACTCTCCACCTCTGCGCTGCCTCGGGAAAACACAGGAGATAAAGGGGCGGGCACTAATGCACATTGGGCCCTCGAAGGTTGCTATGGTTACTAGCGGAGGAGAGGAGAAATGTGACGTATGCCGAGGAGGAGATCAGGGGTCAACCACCTGGGGCGACCTTAACCTTTACTGCTGGCCATGGCAGGCAGGGGGAGATATCGCAGAGCGGCGTAGGCAGTTCACTGTGTATGCAGGAGGCAGCGGCTCTGGTCTCTGGAGGGGTGGGCTGACATTTTAACAAAGTGGCCGTTAAAAAGCTCTGAATGGATTATAATATTTTAATATTCCCTGATGTGGAGGTGTGGGGTACTGTTCTCATAGCAGACTGGAGAACTACAGACACTAGTGACAGACTTAATGGGAGTCGGGCCACCATGGTGTAGGGCTTTACATCCACCTGTCCCATCTGCTTTTATCCAGATCTTAAAGATGAAAAAGAACCTGGATGGAAAAGCTAGAGGGCTAACAGTAAAGCACTATTTACATCCATCAGATACTACAGACTGTAGAAGGATAAGGTTTGGAAATGAGCCACTCCCCACTGTGCCCAGTGTCCATGGAGTGGGTCCCCATTTACAGCTCTAACAGCTTCCAGTCTTCTGGGATGGCTCCAAATACAAGGAGTGGGTCTGTGGGCCGTTTTTTACCTCACTTGTCCACCCATGTGAGATCAAGACACTGATGTTGGACGATATGGCCTGTCTCACAGGTTCCACTCTAGTTCATCCCAAAGGTGTTGGCTGGGGTTAAGGTCAGAGCTCTGTGTGGGCCAGTCAAGTTCTTCCACAGCACTGGGGCTCATGAGTCAGTCATGCTGGAACAGAAAAGGGCCTTCCCCGAGCTGTTTCCACAAAGTCCAGCATACAACTGTCCACAATGTCCTGGTCTGCTGAAGCGTTAGGATTTCCCTTCACTGGAACTAACTAAAACCCCTGAAAAACACCCCCAGTGCATTATCCCTCCTCAACCAAACTCTACAGCTGGCACAGTGCAGTCAGACAGGCAGCAACGTTCTTCTGGCTTTCGCCAAACTCAGACTACTCCATCAGACTGCCGGACAGGATAAGCCCATCTCAGAGAGAGTAGTGAGATCTTGTCGGTGAGCTAGTCTGAAGAACAGAGCTTGGTTCCTCTAGGTTTCTCCTGGATGCCCCCCAGTCCAGCCAGCACAGCGTGGAGGATGTGTTCCATCAGCAGCAGCAGCAGCAGCAGCAGCAGCAGCAGCAGCTCACCTGATTTACCATCATTAAGCCCTGATTTACCACCAAACCAGGTGTTGATCTGAGGAGAACTCTAAATAACACTAGACTCCATGAGAGAGGAGAACTTTGGAGATGTTCTAATGATGAACACAGTGATGGAGAACCACCACCACCTTCTGTATTAATCTACTGTATTTGTATCTAGTGTAGAAACCACGCATGATGAGTGAAGCTCGTCTTGCTGTTCATGCTGTGTGATGTCATCTTTGGGAATTTGCGAATAAGCGTAGTTGATGGAAACACTGATTAAAGTGCATTACTGACCTTTTAGAAATTTGATAAAAACGATGATAATCAACTGACCGCATGCATCTAAAGGCGTCCCAACTGGATTGGTGGTGTAAGCAGCTGGTTCGGGGTTCAGCTGTGCTACTGGCTATGTTCTCTGCGCCCTATAAAGGTTAACGGCTCGTCTGAGCTGCAAAACTGCATCAATTATTGAGCCAAACTGCCAGACAGACACACAATCACAGCTACGGGTTAGCTCTGCTTCACTGAGAGCAGGAGGAACAGTCGTTTCAGACCTGCTAGACTAGCCTGAACACGTTATTGCAATTGTGGATCATGTGGTATTACAACCAGCACATACACATTTACACACAGTCAGGTCCAAAAGTATTTGGACAGGGACACACAACATTCCTATTTGTTCCTCTCTACACCAAGTTAGAACTGTACAACTGTCCAGAATGTCTTAATGTCTCTGCTGAGGCATTAAGATTAACCCCCTCTCTGGAATGAATGGGCCTATAGGCCAACCCCTGATAAACAACCACAGAGCATTATCCCTCCTCCACCAAACTGTACCGCTGGCACAGTGCAGTCAGGCAGGTACCATTCTCCTGGCATTCGCCAAACTCAGACTCCTCCATCAGACTGCCAGACAGGATAAACCCATCTCAGAGAGAGAGAGTAGGTGAGATCTTGTCGGTGAGCTAGTCTGAAGAACAGAGGGGTTTCTCCTGGACGCCCCCCAGTCCAGCCAGCACAGCGAGGAGGATCCCATTCGCCAAACCCAGACTCTAGCATCGAATAGCAGTGGATCATGTGGTATTAGCCCATATACATACATATTCACACACAGTCCGGTCTATAAGTATTTGGACATGGACACAATGTATTATCTTCTCTCTACACCACCTCAGTGGAAGTTACCAAGATATGACTGAAGTTCAGACTTTCAGATTACCTGTTCAGGAACAGTTCAGACACAAAAATAATTGGACAGCCTTACATAGATATAATTATTAGGTTCATTTTTAATACTTGGATGCAAATCCTTCACGGCCGGTGACTACCTAAAGTCTGGACCACCTGAAATAGACATTGACATGACCCAGTTTCCTCCCTTGAGGTGCTTTGCCTGGCATTTACTGCAGCCACCTTCAGTTGCTGCTGGTTTGTGGGTCTATCTACCTTTAGTAAGAGAAAAACCCAATTGACCCAATTGACCACTGAAAACCGTGGGAGCAGCGTAGTCAATACTTTGAGTGAAACACCGACCACTCGCCATGTTTGCTGTTGTCAGAAACTTTGACTCTGATCTGCCCTCTAGTGGACGTACTGCTCAACAGCCACGCCAACGTAAAGGACGTATAGAAGTATGTGGGCAGTGACGACTACATCGTTTGCCAAGACAAGACGACTATAGTCACCATTACTGTTGGACACAGTCGGAATCTGTGCATTGGACACACACATCGGTGAGAAGCCATCGCTGCGGGTGGGTTAAGGGACTTGCACTGTATCAGTCCCAAATTATAGTCCACCCCAAACATAGTCAGGGACAATGTGGCATAGTGTATTCATACCATCACCTACTTTTTTTTTTTTTATCTGAGAAACAGTCAAAGCCTCCATGGCAACCGAAGCCGAAAAGGAGGCATATAAATAATTCCTAATGCTCACCGCTACGGTCGTTGCTGGATGCGGACATTTCGCTGCCTCTGGTAGTGTCTCTTCAAGGTACATTACACAGAGACACAGATCCACGCAGCCTACAATACGAAGGAGAAAAGGCCTAGACTGTTCCTCTGCAAGGGCAGAAACCCGTCAGAGCCGAGTGCATTATCTCACACTCCAAACTCAGCGGGCCGCAATTCTCACGTCTCAGTCAGGGGGAATCGGACCAATCACTGCAGACAGGCAAGAAGGGCTCGAGTGGTCTCGCACCGCAGCTATCGCCGGACCCTTAACAAGGGCCAATGAAAGACGCACCGCACTCCGAAGATGAATTTCAGAGAAGCCTGATGTCGGAGTTCCTCCTCCTCCTCCTCGGGTGGAGGCGAGGCTGCAGACAAATGAGAAAACGCCACAATGACGAGACGCCTCTTATCTGATGCCTACTTCCATTATGCTGGACAGGATCTTGCTCTTTTGCATTCGGAGCGTCTCTTGGGTTCACCAGCCGGACCAAAAGCTGGAATCTTTGAGGAGACTGCAAATTCTTGAGGTGTCAGTCACTGTACAAAGCCAATAGGGTTAAATCAAGGCAAATGCTGTTTAATGTGTTGCTAGGTGGTTGCTATGGTGTTGCTTTTTGGTTGGTAGGTTGTGGCCACTGCATCCCAGCCAGCTATTTTGATTGCTATTTTGTTCCTAAGTGGTTGCGATGGCGTTGCTAGGTAGCTGCTAGGCAGTTGCTATGGTATTTTAGGTGGTTGCTAGGCAGTTGCTATGGTATCCCAGGTGGTTGTTAAGGAATTGCTTAGTGATTGGTAGGTTGTTGCCATTGTATCCCATGTGGTTGCTGCTAAGTGGTTGCAAGGTGGTTGTAATGGTGCTGCTAGGTAGCTGCTAGGCAGTTGCTATGGTATTTTAGGTGGTAGCTATGATATTCCAAGTGGCTGCTATTGTATTGCTAGGTGGTTTCTAGATGGGTGCTACAGAGTTGCAAGGTTTTTGCTAGGCAGTTGCAATGGTATCCCAGGTGGTTGCTTTGGTGTTGCTAAATGGCCCTGGTACTCTAGGTGGTTGCTTGGGTGCATTTGTGTATCTGTGTGATGTTCGCACTTATCAATTAATCTGCGCAAGACAACGGCTTTCTAGGTTGCTACAGTGTTACCAGGTGGTTGCTATGTGTTGCTAAGGAATTGCTTAGTGGTTGAGTAGGCAGTTGCCATTGTATCCCAGGTGGTCACTATTGTGTCTTGCTAAGTGGTTGCAAGGTGACCGTGATTGGCGTTGCTAGGTAGCTGCTAGGCACTTGCTATGGCATCTTAGTCTTAGTTGATTGTTGCCAATATGTAGTTGCTGTGACGTTGCTAAGGAATTGTTTAGGTGGTATTCCAGCTGACTGTTCTTGTATTGCTAAGTGGTTGCTATGGTATCCTAGGTGGTCGATCAGAGTAGTTGATAACGCTGCGATACCCATCAGCACCCTCAGCTGCTCCTCAGACACTGGATTGGACTTCGTTTCTCCACTGGAAGCAAAGCCGGAGCCTCATTATCACACTGCACCCGTCAGCCCTTCCACAAACACCCTCGTTAAACAGGAGAGACTGAGAGCGAGATCTCCTCTGGAACAGAGAGGTAAAGAGACAGACAGAAGTACAGACAGGATGAACTTCATTAATGCTCCTCCACGCTCCCCGCAATTTAAATGCAAATGCAGGCTCTCCGAACCAGAGATGGAGCGAGAGAGAGCGTGCGAGAGTGTGCGAGAGCGTGCGAGAGCGTGCGGATAATGAAAAGGACAAAGGCAGGGAGAACGAGTGCACTGCTGAGGACAGTCACAGACCGGGACAAAGCGAGAGAGCGCCTCTCCCTTTCCGTCCGTTGTCTCTGGGTTAATTGAATCTCTGTGCTCTCTGGGCTGCACAGCAAGCCGACGCGAAGCTGTCCGAGCGGATCGGCCTGTGCTGCAGAGGGCGAACGGCCAGCACTGACCGAGCACTTTCAGTCACGTCACGCACATGACATCACTCACATTGTGATTGCCTCAAATTTGATCAGCGGCAGGAGAAAGGAGAACGGTCGATAAGCTAACCTGCTAGCAAATTGGCTAACTGCTGAGGGCTGACTGTGCGTTGAGAGAGGCAGCGCTGTACGAAGCAAAAGCCAAAGCAACTAGAAGGTTCTTTTTAGAGGAACGTTAACAACTGAACCTGGCATTTTACTGAAGGAGGCCTCGGGTGTAGGCCCTGGTGGCTAATGGAGGAGGGCTAAAAGAAGAGCAACGCAAGACAGGCCTCATCAATCATCCTTAATCATTAATCAGACCTCCATACGCTGTGAACCTGCCAGGATGAGATCCCATAATTGGACCATTGAGATGAAGAGATTCCTACAGAGCTACAGGGAGGATTCGGAGTCAGGAAGCCGGCTGAAAAACACTACAAGTCCAAAAGTTTGTGGACACCTTTACTAATGACTGCACTCAGCTACTTTACGTTGACACTACTTTAAGTTGAGGCAGATGTGCAAATGCATACACTCCCTCTAGTCCCTGTAGAGAAGCACTGCCAATAGAATAGGACTCTCTAGAGCAGATAAACATCATGAACCTATTAGCACCATGCTGCTGCCTAATGCCAGGCATGGGCTATAGAGGGGTATATATATAAAGCCCCCCAGCACTGAGCTGTGGAGCAGTGGAAGAACTGTGTCCTGACCTCACTAATGATCTAGTTGCTGAATGCAATCAAATCCTCATAGGAACGCGCTTAGTAGAAAGCTTTCTTCCTCCCAGTAGACAGTAGAGCTAGTTCCTCCAACATAAGCAGGATCAGCACTTTTTAATGTCCTTGATTTCAGAAGAATGGCCGTGAATGAGCAGGCGTCCCAATACTTTTGGACAGATTATGGTATCGTCTCCTTCTCTTCTGCTGACTGCATAAAATCCACTGTAATATTGAAGAAACTTCTGATTAATATGAATTATTAATCATGAATAATTGCAGTGAGCTTTTAGAAGCACGTGATTGGCTAGTCTTGGTTGCTAATTTGAGGTTGAAATGGGGGAAATTTTGATCTTAGGTAAGCTAGGAAGGCAAACGTTGCGCAATATTTGGCAGATTGCTAGTAAATATTGCCCAAGCTGGGGGACGTCACTACACTTATCAGTCAAGCGACTGATTATCAACCACCACGAAGACACACAGGGTAAAGTTCTGGCCTTCGCAGAGAGCTTCTGTGATCGGCTACGGCAATGAAGGTAAGGAGTCTTCCAGTTCATTCTGACTGTAGATTCTATACAGGATTGGTTTTACATGGGGAGCTGGAGTAACGTCACTATACAGACATATTCACGGCGTTGAGCAGACGCTCTTCTCCAGAAAATCCCCTTAGCTAGTTTATATGGGCTAGAATCCAAAGATCCTCTAAGCTTAGACTCAATTACTGAATACAGAAGTCAGTCTGGAGACCCCAACACTCTACACACAAAGTCCTCTAGAAGAGGAGGGCCTTCAGTCTGGGTTTGAGTCTGTGGTTCTTCCACCACTTCGGTGTAGGACAGAAAGAAGCCTGGACTTTCGTTCAGAGGATTCAGAGTCGGGAAGCCGTCTGAAAAACAATACCAAGTTTAAAAGTTTGCGGACACCCCTCCTAACGAATGCATTCAGCTACTTTAAGTTGACCTGTAGAGACCTGTAGACCCGTAGAGAAGTACTGCCAATACAATAGGACTCTCTGGAGCAGATAAACATCATGACCCTATTGGCACCATGCTGCTGCCTAATAATGCCAGGCGTGGGCTATAGAGGGATATATATAAAGCCCCCCAGCATTGAGGAGCTGTGGAAGAACTGTGTTCTCTGGAATGATGGATGGTGGTGGTGCTCCCACCAGTACTTCTGGGATGGTTCGTTTTCTCCATTGTTTAAACACCCGTAGCTGCTTCTGTACCCTGTGTAAATAATTTTGCACAAATGGACCAATAGAAATGCTCGGATTTACATCTCATGAACTCTCATTTGCTAATCCACTTCCGTTCAAAGTTAAGACACTTAACACGATATGCAGAGCAGCATTTAGTCTACACGTTACCATGGCAACAAGCATCCCATCAGTCCAGTCAGAGTAAGAGGAGTTTTCAGGTGATGCGAGAGAGCGAGTGTTTGTTTGATTGATTGATTGATTGATTTATTTATTAATTCCTTAAAATGATGGCGGAGAACGCAGAACGTACTTCACATTCGCTTATTGAAGAACGGCGGCGAGTGGAACAGGTCCTGTCCCGTAATATTCAGAGGCATGTGATCGGATGCCAAACTGGTTAGAGAGAACATGGGACTCGGCATGGCTGTTTACACTGCTTTTTTTTTTTACCGGGTCTTATTTTATGCCCCCCCCCCCCAACAAGACCCTACTGATGATCGTCTGGACCTGTGCGGTGGTCCAGCCGAAGAGCCTGATGTTCCAGCCTCTGGACTGCGCAGATATTTATAATGACAGTTCTTGGACAAGTGGCGTGTACCTGATCTATCCGGCTGGACCCAACTCTGCTCGCTATGTGTACTGTGACATGCAGACCGATGGAGGAAAATGGACGGTGAGTAGTTCCTGACCGGGCCAGTGCTGCAACGTTTACCCTGTATGTTGTGAGAGCGTGAAGAGCCTTACCTTACAATCACTCAGTCCAGCTGTCAGTCAGTAAAAATAATGAGAGGAATCCACTTCACTAAACGCGGTTAGGCTCTAGAGCCTAAAATGGAACATTTCTAGATGCACTCAATGAACAAAAGTATTGGGACACACCTCTTAATCATTGAATTCAGGTGTTTTACTCAGTGCTATCGCCATATGTGTATAAAATCGAGCCCCTAGCCCTGCAGTCTGCCTTTCTTACCCACATCAGTGAAAGAACGGGAGGTTCTGAAGAGCTCACTGAACTCCAGCGTGGTTCTGGATGTAATAGGAGACACCGCTGCACCAACAACAGCAACAAGTCAGCTGGTGAAATTTAGACCTTCCCTCCTAGATCTTCCTCCATCAGCTGTGAGTGGTGTTATTATTGAACAGTGGAAGAGTTTAGGAGGAACAGCTCACAGAGAGCAGCTCAGTGTCCACCGAGTGTCTGTCAGACCACGTAAAGTTACAGAGCGGGGTCAGGGCCGAGTGCTGAGCTCCTCAGAGCAGAGTGTAGAAAAGCCTCCAACTGACCCAATACCTGCAGAGCTCCAGACCTGCTGCTGCTGTTAGAGCTGAGAGCAAAGAGGGACCAGCTCCATATTAATAATGCCTATGGGTTTAGAATGGGAGGTCAGAAAAGCTCTGGGATGGTGGATAGTGTAGGTGTCCCAATACTTTTGTCTTTTTTTTGTGAGTATACATATACAGTCCCAGTCTAATTTAGTTTAAAATGCGAGAACAGTGAGAGATAAAGAATAAAGAGGGATTTAAAAAAAAAAAAAAAAAAAAAAAAAAAAAAAAACACCATGCAAATGCACCAGGCTCACAACTTAAGGTTTCAGGGTGGTACGAGCACTCGTAATATTACCGTATTTACTGTAATAGCATCTCCTGTGTGCTCAACCACGACCCCAGACACCTTTTAATATTAATATTACCTATATTAGTGTTTTTTTCTGAGCATATAAGCAGTGTCTATTTCTGCATTCCTCCAGGTGTTCCAGAGAAGGATGGATGGTTCAGTGAACTTCTACAGAGGATGGGAGGAGTACAAGAACGGGTTTGGGCACGCAGCTGGAGAACACTGGCTGGGCAAGTCCCTCTCACATTCCTGTTAATGTAGTCAACTGCTGACTTAAGCACTTAAGCGGTTCTGCAGGATAACCTTAAGAACCTTACCTGGAAGAACTGCATGTGCCCAGGGAATGTCTGAGCCCATGTGGGTGGTCATTTTCCGGAGAATTTACAGTGGGTAATGCCGTACCTTCCTTTACACTGTTCCTCAAAGTGCCTTAAGAGGTTCCACTACACTGTTAAACGTATGAGATCCTTTAGAAACTCTGCAGGTTCTACAATTTTAAAATGTGAAGGAACCTTTTGAGGAACCTTTAAGAAAGGTTTTAGAAGAAAAAGGTTCCTCAAGGTACTTTAAGAGGTACTTTGGGAGTCCCCTACCGTGCCAAAGCTATGGGATCTTTGCGGGTTCTTCAATTTTGATGGAGGAACCTTCAAGAAGATTTTTAGAGGAAAAGTGTTCCTCAAAGTACCCTAAAAGTTTCTGCTACACTCTTACATGTATGAGATCCTTAAGGAACCTTCAGAAAAAAGGTTTTCAGAAAAAAAAAGGATCCTCAAGGTACCTTAAGAGGTTCCTCCACACTGTTAAAACTACAAGATCCCTGAGGAGATCTTCTTCTTTTTAGAAGAAAAAGGTTTCTCAAGGTATCTTAAGAGGTTCCCCTACAGTGTCAAAGCTATGGGATCTTTGAAGAACATTGCGGGTTCTTCAATTTTGATGGAGGAACCTTCAAGAAAAGGTTATTATTAGAAGAAAAAAGTTCCTCAGGTACCTTAAAAGGTTCGGCTACACTGTTAAACGTATGAGATCCCTAAATAACCTTCTGAGAAAAAAAAATAATAAAGGAAAAAGGCTCCTCAAAGTACCTTAAAAGATGCTCTGAGGAACCTTCAAGAAAAGGTTTTTAGAGGAAAAAGGTTCCTCAAAAGTACCTTAAGAGGTTCCCCCACACTGTTAAATGTATAAGATCCTTGAGGAACTTTGCGAGTTCTTCCATTTTAAAATGTGAAGGAACCTTTTAAGGTGCTCTGAGGAACCTTAAGGTATCTTAAGAGGTTCCGCTATAGTTCCTTAAGAAACTTGAGAAATCCTTGCCGATTCAATTTTAAAATATGGAGGTACAGTTTACAGTTTTAAACTTATTATATTCTTGAGGAACCTTCGGAAAAGAGGTTTTCAGAAGTAAAGGTTCCTCAAAAGTACGCCAGGAGATTCCCCCACACTGTTAAACGGTTCTTTCATGTGACAATGTGGAGGAACCTTACCCAGTCCACTCTGCGATTACAGGACTGGAAACAATCCATCTTCTCACCCTGAAGAAGAACTACGAGCTGAGGGTGGACATGGAGGATTTCGATGGAAAAAAGGTCTACGCAAAATACACGTCCTTTGGCATTTCCCCCATGGCCGTTAATGCGGAACTAGATGGCTACAGGCTTCACGTGGATGGCTTTGAAAATGGAGAAGCAGGTAAGTCCCTAACGACAGCTGCAGGCAGACTGAGGCTAGCGCAAAGGTGTGGCGGTATGACCCTGACCTCATTATCCATGTGCTTTGTAGGAGATTCCTTATCTTACCACAACGGATCAAAGTTCTCAACCTTCGACAAAGACCAGGACTCGTTTGAGGGGAACTGTGCGGTTTCCTATGTGGGAGCATACTGGTACAACTCTTGCTACTGGTCTAATCCCAACGGACTCTACACATGGGGAGCAGAATTCCAGTTCGGACTGAACTGGAGGTCTTGGAAAAGCTTCGTCTCAGTGAAGAGCTTCACCATGATGATCAGACCGGTCCATCTGACGTGACCTTTAAGATCTGCCAATGAAGGAGGCTGTCCTGTTGGTCCAGAGCATCAATTTGGACGACTATGATAATAATAAATGTATAAACAGGGCCTCCAACAGGATGTTTAGGAAAACGCACGTAGTTTAAAAGTAACGGATGATTCAAAACAAACAAATATTATTATTAATGATCAATTTATTATATAAATTATTAACTTCTATGCTTGTGCTGTGTGCACTACGCGTAAACAGGCAGTAGAGGGCAGTGAGGGGGTTCCTCTGACCTTCTTCCCTTCCGTGTTGTCTGCACTGACATAAGCCAACTTCCGCCGCACGTAGAAGAGCATGTCGTCCTGCCGCGGAGCCCATTTCTCCATGAAGTAGGTGGAGAACATCCAGGTCCAGAACACAATCCTGTCGTCCTTAAAGCAGCCTGCAACGAAGCAGAGAGTCAAGAGTTAAACGCAGAAGCCGAGGAACGGGACTGGAGACGGCCAGAGCACTGAGACCCTTCCAAAACTACAGATTAGACAGACAGCTGTTTATAGACACATATAAACAAATAAACAACAGCACCAAAAACACGAGGAGCTAGGAGAGATTCTCATCACGTTCACCAACTATAATCTGCAGCATATGATAATATCAGAGAGAGAGAGAGCGAGAGAGAGAGCGAGAGAGAGAGAGAGAGAGAGAGAGAGAGAGAGGTAAGTAGGAACAGTAGAATCACTCTGCCTATGCTTGTTGCTGAGCAACAGTGTTGCCGGGTGGCTTGTGTGTGTGTGTGTGTGTGTGTGTGTGTGTGTGTGTGTGTGTGTGTGTGTGTCTGGATCAGCTGGGGTTGCTGAGTACAGAGAGCACATGTACACATGAAGATACGCTGGAGCATCGGAGCTCAGCTGCACCTCGGAGCCGAGGGGTCTACAGGTATTCGTCCCAACCCCCTGCCCCAACCCCCCCCCCCCCCTGTGACCGCGAGCGTGTGCTCACAGAAGCTCATCTGGGACGTGCGAGAGCTGCTCAGATGATTAAGAGAGAGAGAGAGAGAGAGAGAGAGAGAGAGAGAGAGAGAGAGAGAGAGAGAGAGGACTCCTTTAGTCCAGCTCAGTTCATCTGAAATCCTGAGAAGATCTGAAGAGGTTCACGTGACGAGATCAGGCAGGTCTCAAAGGCCGAGCTCGTAATGATTACCTGCAGCCAGAGTCCAGTCCCTGTCTTATTCAGACAACAGAAGACCACCTGCCCCCCACTTACACCCCCCCTCACTCAGCGCACCCCCTCACTCACTCAGCCATAGCCAATTCACCCACCATACGTTTTTAGGAGTGCCTGGCACCCACCGCTCCAGGCACATGTGCTCACTGTACCCCTGTGTGTTTTTGTAGTGTGTGTGTGTGTGTGTGTGTGTGTGTGTGTGTTTGTGTGTGTGTGTGTGAGTCCAGCACTAATGGGGAATGTGGTCGGCTGTGTCCCAATTGTTTACTACACACTAGCACTAGCAGGTATAGACTTTATACTACTCTTAATAGAGCAGGCTTCCTCCCCAATGTTAGGCATGCCTCCTCCTCCTCCTCCTCCTCTCACACAGGCACAACCGCCCACCGCCACTTTTCAAAATGCTGCGGACGCAACGGCACTGGGCAGACAAGGCTCAGAGCGAAGGGCTGGGTCCCCAGCTCTGACATATTGGCTAGAACCTAGTAAACAGAGAGAGAAAGAAAGAGAGAGAGAGAGAGAGAGAGAGAGAGAGAGGCCAATTGTGCTTTCTCAGGCTCTGGCTCCTGATGGCATCGATCCTCAGGTCATAGAGGGAGGGAGGCAGCGCCTTAGTCCACTGGACCACTCTTAATATTAACATACTAACCAGTTCTGAGCCTGAACAGGAAGTGATGAAGCGTTGCTATGCCAACATACGTCACCGCAAGTTGTCCTGCCACTGATGCCGCTGCGCTCGCTTCGTTAGCCGCCTGTCTGTTCCAGACAAGACCATTGTTGCGTTGCATTGTAGGATAACTCAGCATAAGAGAAGCAGAAGAAGGCGGCGATGTGGCGCGCGCACACACACACACACACACACACACACACACACACACACACACACACACACACACACACACCACCAGCTTTTAGCTCAGTGGTATGGGTGTTCCAGGCCTACTTTATCTGGTTTACAGTCAAACATGACTCCTCTCCCGACTCCGCTGAGAGTCACATGGGTTAGAAAACAGGAAGCGATTTGAGGAAATTAGGTGTGGAACTGAAATTCTGCTGGATGGGATTTGACCCAAAAAGGAAGTGCTATTTATTGGCTGTAGCAACAGTGTAACGGCTCCAAACGCCATGGAAACTGGCCAATCTATGCTCCACCCACAAACGCAGAACTCCCACTGAAGCTAATGAGGAATTATAGCACAAAACTCAGCTTGTTAAAATATGCAAACTGTTCACATGGGAGCTGTAGCAGAGTCGCTGAGCTCTCCGTTCATAACACTGCATTACTGATCTGTGCCGCACGGCTAATCAGGACCGGCCCAAATAGAAACTAGTGCTGCACGAGACTGGGAAACACGGACACTGGGTTTCCCATATATATATATGAAAATATATACACATACATACATACATACATACATATATATAAAAAATATATGTTACATATATTAACATATACAAGACATTTTCATCAGACGCCAATGACCCAACATGTCCTGATATTAATATTAATGCACACAGAGTATAGAGAACTGGAGTACAATAAACGATACTGGGCAGAGAAAAGCTGTTTCTGGTAGATCGGTCATGGAAAATGAGAAAAGCTTGACCTGTTTGATTTAACTGGGCTTATGTGAGACCGCACGTCCTGCGATGTGACTATTGTGCATGTCCACGGTGCGATGACAATGCTGAAACAGTATACTGTGCAGCTCTATTAGAAACAGAATATAAAATCTATAATAATAATAATAATAATTATAATAATAGTAATCATTTAAATAATAATTTAATAATTGTTACATCATTTTTATAATAACTAATCATTTTTACAAATAATTGTATTTATTTTTTTTTATTATATGCGACGGCAGGCATGTCGTAATAGTGCGTAATAATTCTTACATCATTTTTGTAATAACTAATAATTTTTACATTGTATTATTATTATTATTTTTATTACCATGTTCAATTACAACAATAAAGAAATGTCCCATTACTGCACTGAAAATGATATAAAGGGCTATATAAATATATATATTTGCGATTCCTGACACGGAGTGTCCTGGTGACATTTCTCAGGGTTAG
This sequence comes from Salminus brasiliensis, assembly GCF_030463535.1. Taxonomy (NCBI): domain Eukaryota; kingdom Metazoa; phylum Chordata; class Actinopteri; order Characiformes; family Bryconidae; genus Salminus; species Salminus brasiliensis. The sequence continues at coordinate 55,896,945 of NC_132879.1, read as the reverse complement.
TGTGAAGCTGAATTGTCCATTTAATCGACCACATTTCTATCATATCTCTGTTTAATTTGACCTAGTAATACATGGACATGCATTATTGACGTACTGAGCACACACACACACTAACTATAACACATCACAATGGATCCATACCACGCGCACTGGCTCTAATATCAATCAGCATTTAATCACTTTACTCTCAATTTGAGCAGAAAAGTCCCCGCATGGAGGGTCGCTGGTTCGAATCCCGGTCACGCTGCAAGCCATCGGCAGCCGTGGCTCCGAGACCACTTCGTTGCGCCGCTGGCCGTCACAGACTGGCGTTGGAGGCGGGTATGCGGTGGCAGGCGTGTTGGTTGGGCGTGTGCTAGTCCACTTTGGGTTGGGTTATTGGTGGTCCAAATTGGGGAGAAAAGGGGTGAAGCTGGGGACCAGACGCTTTTCTCCAAGCATGTATCTGAGGAGATGTTACCCCCCCTAGTGCTTCCCTTAATGGGTGGGTTAATTGGCAAAACTGGGAGGAAAGGAAGGGGGGGGGGGGTTAATGCTGTTTGGGATAAATGCATGCTTTTGTGGCCCAGCTGTGGGTCAACTAGTGGGCTACTCAACTTACCAACTTACTATAGCCACATCCTCTCTAATTTACAACCAAATATGCAAAATTAGGAGCCTGAAGCCAAAACTGCTGCCCCTTGTCCACAGCTTTACCACACACTTACTTAAGTCTCTGCAGAAGCAGCTTCAGATCAATACCCACAGATGAGCCAGCACTCCGGGGTACAGCTCAACATCAGCTACAGCGCCAAACACCTCCGAGGGCCCACAGAGACTGGAACAGAGCTGACTGGAGCTCACTCAGCACGGCGGCACCTACAGAAGAGGCTTCAGGTGAGGCCTATAGACGACAATCTAGGAGGAGAGGAGAGGACGGTGGGTTTCTGAGTGGTCCAGCTGGCTCAGGTTACACCAGAAAGGCACGAAATCAAACCCTGACAATGCCACAGCCATCTGTGGTCAGGAGCCCATGAGAACATCGTAGCTGGCCGTGCTGCTGGAGGAAGGATGGAAGGATGTCTTAGTTCCTCATGTCTGCCAAAGTACAGCAATGCCAGCCAACTGTGGGTGTGTGACGGCTCATGTGTACAGACTGGGTGGTTAACACTCTCCAACGGTTTCTGTTTCCGTTGTGTGACAAGAAGCGACGGCCGGCTTCATGTGTCTCAGAGACGGGACGTGCTTTCCTTTGCACGCACTTTTTACAAGCACAGGCTGACTGGCCTCCTATGATGGGGTGATTTAGACCAGAAAATAAAATAATAATAATAAAAAAGAAACAATAATGTCTGAAAACGGAGGTTTTTAAGGTGTTGTCCAGCCTGAGGAGCTGCGGAGTAAACTTGGATGATAATGTACATTAAGGCAAGCCATTGTGGTCTGCAGAATTATTGAAATAATTAATTATTGGGAGCCATATATTACAGAGTACCACATGTGACCATTACCTAGCCTTAACCTATAGCCTGTACCTATAAATATTAATTTAATTCAAATAAATAAATAAATCAATAAACCCCGTTTCCCTGTATCTCCACAACGGCAATTAGAAAAAAGGTACCAGATTACCCTCCTAGTGTCGGGAGCATCGCTACCAACAGGTGGGTTAACTGGCAGAACCAAACTGGGAGGAACCTGTTTGGGATGAATACAGTGAGTACTTACTAACCCGTGCTATCAAGGACGCTATCAAATTACAGCTAATCATACCAAATTAGGAGACCGAAGCCAGTGCGGACCCTGGTCCAGAGCTTTACCACACACTTACTTAAGTCTCTGCTTATTCCCTCTTGTCTACACTGCAGGTTCGATGCAATTAATGTGAATTATATTATATATATAATTATTAGACCACTTAATTTTTCTTAAATCTGCATCTCTACGTGTACGGCAGACGTTTTATTCCAGACATTTTATCAAAATAAGCTAAATTACCTGCATTTGCAGACTATAAATGGCATAAAGTCCCAACAGCAATGTGAAAGACTAGTGGAGAGCCGGCTGAGACATGAGGGCTGTGATTGGCTGTTGAGGTTATTATTTCACCATAGTGATTCTGAATGCTCTCAGAGTTCAGATATTAGTACTGTGTTTAAATCTGAATAATAACTTATTTCCATTATCATTATTATAATTTTGCATTATTTGAGCAGCTGTTTTTGAGCAGTTGTCATTTCTGCAAATCAATAAATGCTCTAAATAGTAAATATTAGTATTGGGAGTTTAGGGGAAATGTTGACCATGGTTTATGAAATACAACGCAAATATAAATTTCCTCTAAATACACTGCCTATAAAAAGTAAAACCAGAGACACTGATCATGTAGGGTGGTCTCTTATTTTTTGCGGAGCTGTATATGTGTACATATTCGGAGGACTGTAAATATTTCAGGGGTGGGCTGTAGGTGTTGAGATCTGTGAGTGAGGAGTTTGCACTGCGGGTGAACTGCAACATCAAGAGACCTTTGGAGATGGAGTTTATTTCTGGGAGCTGGAACAGCTTCTTCTTGGGGGGGGGGGGGAAGAACACACACACACACACACACACACACACACACACACGTATATATCCTGTGTAAAAAGTCAACAAATCAATGCTGCCTTCCTCAAAGCAATAACTCTCAAGAGTTCTGAGTCAGTAAAAGCATAAACACACCACACACACACACACACACACACACACACACACACAGGTTTGGTGCGTCACCTGCACAACGGCAGAGGTACTGCGTAAAGGTGATTCACCTGAAGTGTCTTATATTCCAGGCTGAAGAACACCAACAGTTCACTGGACAAGCTAAAAGATCAACAACATCCACTCCATGGACAAAAGTATTGGGACACCTGCTCATTTTTCATTGTTTTGTCTGAAATCAAGGGTATTCAAAAAAAAAAAAAAACTTTGTGTCTCTACTGTCCAGGTAAGAGGGCTTTCTACTAGACTTTGGAGGACCATTGCTGTGAGGATTTGATTGCATTCAGCAACAAGAGCAGCATTGGTCATCCCCAACTCCCTAACCCATCCCAAATGTACTAGATGGAGCACCACCATCCATCATTCCAGCTCAATGCTGAGGGGCTTTATACCCCTCTCGCCCACACCTGGCATTAGGCAGCATGGTGCCAATAGGTTCATCTGGTTAATCTGCTCCAGAGAGTCCTATTCTATTGGCGGTACTTCTCTACAGCGACCAGACAAACTGTTCGTTTCAGCAACGGGTGCAGCTTAAATTAGCTGAATGCGTTTATTGGAAAGGGTGTCCATAAATATCTGGACATGTAGCGTGTTGAAATAAATTATACTAGATAAAAGAGGACGTGGGTGAACTGTCCACAAAAGCCTTCTGTATCCAGACAGGAAGTGGAACAGAGAACAGAAGATCAATGTTTGCTTTTGTCTCATTAACTGGACGGCTTTGTTGCAAGGGGTGTGGAATTGGAGAGGCGAGACGACCTCTGGATGAATTCCAGCGTGGCTGGATGTGGTGACCTTGATTTGGGCAAACGTGAGCAGTGAAGCTTGGCACACAGAGCCCTCCGCCGGCTCTACAGAGCGCTGAACAGACCTGTAATAAAACCTCAGCAGCTCTACGTTTTTCACAACGGCGCTCGCTGACTGGGGAGGACTGTCCGTATGAACTAGGGCTGCTCAGAATGCTGGAAACTGTAGCACTGCATATTAGAAGAACGACGGGTTTCCTGGCGGTGTCCCTAAACCTTCATCACTGCTTTGATCCTGACAGGCAAGGATGACCCCAGTCTCTTGAGACAGCCCCTGTCCATTCCAGTCCACTCTTCCAACAACTGGGAGCACACTGGAGTTTGACACCACAGAGAATTGGGATTGAGGTCCAGTGATTCTGCTGGTCAGTCAAAGTGGACTTGGACAGAAAGCATGTGAAGTTTTGATATTCTAGTAACGGCAATAGAGCAGTTAACATCTACCTAACGTCAGTTAGAGCAGTTAACATCCACAAGCTGGCAGTTAACATCTGCCTAACATCATCTAGAGTAGTGGGAATATCTACCATCTAGAGTAGTTAACATCAACTAGAGTAATAAACAACTAGCCAACATCAGCGAGAGTAATAAACATCTACAAGCTAGAGTATTTAACGTCTAGCCAACATCAGCGAGAGTAATAAACGGCTAGCCAACATCAGCGAGAGTAGTTAACATCTACAAGCTAGAGTAATAAACATCTAGCCAACATCAGCTAGAGTAATAAACATCTACAAGCTAGAGTATTTAACGTCTAGCCAACATCAGCTAGAGTAATAAACATCTACAAGCTAGAGTATTTAACGTCTAGCCAACATCAGCGAGAGTAATAAACGGCTAGCCAACATCAGCTAGTGTCATAAACATCTACAAGCTAGAGTAATAAACATCTAGCCAACATCAGCGAGAGTAGTAAACATCTAGTCAACATCAGCTAGAGTAATAAACATCTACAAGCTAGAGTATTTAACGTCTAGCCAACATCAGCGAGAGTAATAAACGTCTAGCCAACATCAGCTAGTGTAATAAACATCTACAAGCTAGAGTAGTTGACGTCTAGCCAACATCAGCTAGAGTATTTGACGTTTAGCCAACATCAGCTAGCGTAATAAACATCTACAAGCTAGAGTATTTAACGTCTAGCCAACATCAGCAAGAGTATTTAACGTCTAGCCAACATCAGCGAGAGTAATAAACATCTACAAGCTAGAGTAATAAACGTCTAGCCAACATCAGCTAGCGTAGTTGACGTCTAGCCAACATCAGCTAGCGTAGTTGACGTCTAGCCAACATCAGCTAGCGTAGTTGACGTCTAGCCAACATCAGCTAGCGTAGTTGACGTCTAGCCAACATCAGCTAGCGTAGTTGACGTCTAGCCAACATCAGCTAGCGTAGTTGACGTCTAGCCAACATCAGCTAGAGTAATAAACATCTACAAGCTAGAGTAATAAACATCTAGCCAACATCAGCGAGAGTAGTAAACATCTAGTCAACATCAGCTAGAGTAATAAACATCTACAAGCTAGAGTATTTAACGTCCAGCCAACATCAGCTAGAGTAGTTGACGTCTAGCCAACATCAGCTAGAGTATTTAACGTCTAGCCAACATCAGCTAGAGTATTTAACGTCTAGCCAACATCAGCTAGAGTAGTTGACGTCTAGCCAACATCAGCTAGAGTATTTAACGTCTAGCCAACATCAGCTAGATTAGTTGACGTCTAGCCAACATCAGCTAGAGTAGTTGACGTCTAGCCAACATCAGCTAGAGTATTTAACGTCTAGCCAACATCAGCTAGAGTATTTAACGTCTAGCCAACATCAGCTAGAGTAGTTGACGTCTAGCCAACATCAGCTAGAGTATTTAACGTCTAGCCAACATCAGCTAGAGTATTTAACGTCTAGCCAACATCAGCTAGAGTATTTAACGTCTAGCCAACATCAGCTAGATTAGTTGACGTCTAGCCAACATCAGCTAGAGTAGTTGACGTCTAGCCAACATCAGCTAGAGTATTTAACGTCTATCCAACATCAGCTAGAGTATTTAACGTCTATCCAACATCAGCTAGAGTAGTTGACGTCTATCCAACATCAGCTAGAGTATTTAACGTCTATCCAACATCAGCTAGAGTATTTAACGTCTATCCAACATCAGCTAGAGTATTTAACGTCTATCCAACATCAGCTAGAGTATTTAACGTCTATCCAACATCAGCTAGAGTATTTAACGTCTATCCAACATCAGCTAGAGTATTTAACGTCTATCCAACATCAGCTAGAGTATTTAACGTCTATCCAACATCAGCTAGAGTAGTTGACGTCTATCCAACATCAGCTAGAGTATTTAACGTCTATCCAACATCAGCTAGAGTAGTTGACGTCTATCCAACATCAGCTAGAGTATTTAACGTCTAGCCAACATCAGCTAGAGTATTTAACGTCTATCCAACATCAGCTAGAGTATTTAACGTCTATCCAACATCAGCTAGAGTAGTTGACGTCTATCCAACATCAGCTAGAGTATTTAACGTCTATCCAACATCAGCTAGAGTAGTTGACGTCTATCCAACATCAGCTAGAGTATTTAACGTCTAGCCAACATCAGCTAGAGTATTTATATAGTATAGTATATTTTGTAATTGGCCACTTACTGCTGACCTCAAACACCTTCTCTTCATTCAGAGTGTGAGTGTGAGTGTGACTGCCACACAAGCCCGTCACACTCCCGGCAGCAAACCCGTCGCCCACGGTGACTGAGCCCACCGCTAGAACCAAGCCCACACACCTCTTTCAGTCCAGACACACACTGTATCGCGCTGCGGTAATCACCAGCCATCAATTATGCAACGTCTGAAAGTGGACAGAAGGAGAGGGGCCGCTGGGAGACGGAGGGGCCGATACAAATTAAGACTGGACACATAGTGCATGCTGGGAGGTCACAGAGGTCATCACAGGCCAGACTGACTCTCACATTAATGAGATAATGGTCTATGCTTAAACCTCAGAGAGAGAGAGAGAGAGAGAGAGAGAGAGAGAGAGAGAGAGAGAGAGAGAGATCGGGGGAGAGGGACGGCCATTCAACCCACCCACAGACAGCAAGACATCACCAAACTCTCCTGATAAGAGAGCCAACACTTAGACAGTTGTGCCACTCTGGACTGGTATCTGTGGTTGTTGGTCTACTGGTATGTAATAACTGGTTTATAGTGGGTGAATGTTCTGTGTGTGTGTGTGTGTGTGTGTGTGTGTGTGTGTGTGTGAGATTGGGGTTTCTATAGCGTGTGTGTGTGTTAGCACTATAAACAGAGAAAGGCGAGTGTCGGTTCTCCCGCTGGTAAAACAGAGCGTTTTATAAAGGGTCAGATATTATGGTCTGATTTCAGGTTCCACTGTAAAACAGCTCCACACTGCAGAACCTCAACTCCTTTATTTACCTTCTGAGAACGTCCACACTCCTGCTGCAGAGGATAATGTCCGTTAGCTGTGCCGTGAGGACACCAGATGGCGCTCTGAACACCACAGTTAAAACAAAGACTCGGAACTGTATCAGGATTAAAATAGCCAATACCCGATCCAACAAAAAAGGCCTGGATCAGCTTGGGATTGGGGCATCCCTACAATATACAGGACTACCTACCCTAACTAGCTTCTTGCGATGTATGAAGTATGATATATGACATATTAAGAAAACACTGACCCATATATAGCTCTACCAGCATGAGGCCTATCCCGCCAGCGCTCCAGTCATCTCTGCCTGGCGTGTGATCAATACTTTAACATTAGCAGTGCTGAGACGCCGGCAGGGAGAGCTGCTTCAGGCTGACTTGACATGCCACTCTTTTAAACCATTACTCTTCATCAGTTTCCCCTCAAGAAGCCATTCCTGTGTAGCGAGCCAGGCCTGACCGCTAAGGCCAGAACAGTCTGCTCAGCATGCTGCCCTAATGAGGGCGGGAGACACAGCAGTGAGCTTTCTGGTGGAACTAGCTTTAAACCAAGAGGCTGAATCCTGGACTTTCATCATTTCTGCATGACTAAACTGTTTAGATGTTATAGGGGTGGTGATCGGACAGACGGCAGACGTCTACATCACAGCGTTCTCAGATTTTACACGGTTTACCATCAACATTACAACACAAAGGACTCAGAAGATAGTAAAGAAATAAAGCCATACCACCTTATTTACATTTCTCAAACACTGGATTATGCAGAAACTTGAAACAACTGTAGTATTCAAGAGCTGTCTCTATGACGTATGGATTGCTGGTTGAAATCCCGGGTCATAAAGGTGCCATCGGCAGCCAGAGCCTGAGAGAGCACAATCGGCCTTGCTCTCTCCAGGTGGGTAGATGGCTCCAGCTCTCTCCCCACAAATGACATCAGTGTGATGCTGGCCGGCATCAGAGCTGGGTACCTGGTGGTTTCCTCCAAGCGCATTGGTTGCCCAATAATATACATATAAATAAACAAATAGGTAAAACTACCTCTTTACAGCAACTTTACAGGAGAAGGAAAAAAAATGCTTAACTTTCAATGGAAGTCAATGTAAAAAGATTTTAATCCGAGTCATTTTGGAGCATTTCTATTGGTCCGGTCACCATCAAACTCTGCCACAATGTAAAAAACAACTGCCAGCCATTATGTCAAAAAGTAAAAAACAGCAATAGACTGGTGCAACCCTTCCTACGAAGCATAGGGAAGAACACTGCATTGTCCTTGATAGACACTCCCCTATAAATCGTTCTAGGCTGCAGCAATAAGAAAAGGAAAAGGCATAGTTAACGAAACTGTGGGTCAGGATTTCGGGTCAGGGGCTCAAACATCAGGGAGAAGTAAACCTACAGCCCAGCCTACAGCTTTACCCCAGGATCCTCAAGACTGCAGATACAGACAGCAGGTCCGTCGTGGTAAAACTGTCCTGTGCAGAACTGGAAATACTCAGGAACTTGATCGCTTCTGATCTCGACACCAAGCATTTGGACCAGAACGACAGGATCTTTATAGGTACCTGCAGAAACGACCGGCTTACTACTACCACATAAGCCTGGACCTGAACTACAGGCATGCTCAGACAGCTTCTGACACCGGATATCATACGGACTGAGGATGTACGGCACCACCGTGCTGCAAACAAGCCGAATCTTTAGGGCCGCGAGTGCATGCAGATGTTGGAGATGTTGGAGCGAAGCGGCTCGGTCCTGTGACGGGATTAATGTTAGCAGGGCAATGAATTAAACAGCACATTAACAGCAGCCCCTGGAAGCCTGCAGCTCTGGAAATGAAATATTTACGCAGGGCTATACGTCACGGAGAGATGACTGGGCCAGGAGGACAGAGAGAGAGTGTGTGGAGTACAAAGGCCATCTCACTCACAGCCACTGACCAGTGGGTGCCCTGTGCTTTTGTGGAGGGAAGAACAATGCCCTGCACAACACTACGTCACTTCACTTGTAAACAAGGCACTGAAGGAGGGCTGCTGCTGCTGCTGCTGCTGCTGCTGCTGTAGCTGATGCTGATGATAATGATGGGGGTGTTCGGAATCAAGGCACTGAACAGAGCAAAACTGGATGTTCTTCAGGTTCTTCACCCTCAAATGTGCATAGCAACTGTTGTGAGGCTGGACGAGGTTTACAGAACCTCGCAATCGTCTTTTTTAAGGTGTAAACTTGACTTTTGACGCTTATAAAGTCTCTAAATTGATCAGTCTGACCCAATGATTGTAGAAAACACGAACGCCGTGGTCCCGTTCCCTTCTTTTCAATGGAAATGAAGCCAAAACTGTCCGCCATGTTGTCAAATCTGCAACCCACCCTGTGCAGAAGAGACCAGAGGCAGAGTCAGACTCGCCCTTTATTTGCTAGACCCGCCCAGACCAAGCCTGAGTGTCTCAGACCGTCTTCACTGAGCAGATTTCTCCCTGGATTCCCTGTTTGTCCGGTAAGTGGAACAGTGGTCCAACAGTAAAAGTGCAGCTCATTTAAGTTCCTCTACAACGCAGCTGCAGACAACCGGTCTCTTCCAGCCACGGCTGTCTGTCAATTAGTTCATTCCTAAGTGTAGCCCCGCCTTCTTACAATTGAGCAGAGTAAGGGTTAGAAACAGATTTCTGGGGGGAAATTAGACTGCATGTAGGACTCTCAAAACATCGTTTTGACTGCAAAGGATGGAAGCCCGATTCCTGCGGACTGATGAAGCTGAAACAGAACATACTGGCGACGTTGAGCCAAAAAAAAGAGCAGAATTTTAAGAAACGATCAATTCTGCAACTGTTGGACAAGCATGGGGTTGGATCGATCATGCTTTGGACTAAATTATATATAGAAATATGTAAAATAAGCATAACGCTACCAGGTTAACACACATACACACCACTCATAAGTGTAGGGCTGCACTACTTCATTATTAGTAAAAGGAACTAGTGTTACTGGGCCTTCAGGCTGAACCAGATTCTTCCTTCAGTAGATGTCCTACTTCAGCAAGCCTCAACAGCATCTATGGGTGGAGCGTAGATACAGCACATCAAATACTGTCAATACCCGTCCAACACTTGCTGGAGTGTTACAGGACTGATAACACTGGTTTCACGACGGGATCAGCAGAAAATGCTGGATATCAGAGTGAAGAGATGAGTGAATCCAATCCAATCCTGTATTCAATCTATCCTGACACACTCAGACTCGGACTGTGTGATGCTGCCAGTAGTTCAAGCATCATAGGATCATAATATTCAGTGAAGAACTTTAACTTTACAGCAGAATTATGTGAGAACTGCTATTTCTTGCTCATGGGCTCCCCCTACAGTTGGGAAGTGGAATTAATGCTTTGAGCCAATCCTGAAAGACACGCTGTACACATGCATTTCTGGAGAAGCTGTGAGATCCAGAAGAGAAAGGTAGAGAAGCATGTAGACTGAGGCGGTAGTGTAATACTACAGGATTTTACACTAGTATGACTCAGGTTGCGCAGCGTTACACAGCAGTTCTGGTGAGTGTTGGATGAATGGATGGATGGATGAATGGATAGACAGAGAGAGACAGACAGACAGATAGCTAGATGGACAGACAGGCGTGCAGATAGACAGATGAGCAGACAAACAGACAGAGGAGCAGATAGACAGACGGGCAGACAGATAGACAGATGGGGAGATAGACAGACAGACAGACAGACAGACGGACAGACGGACAGACGGACAGACGGACGGACAGACAGACAGACGGACAGACGGACAGACAGACGGACAGATAGACGGACAGATACAGATAGACAGACAGACGGGCAGATAGACAGAGGATCAGCTAGACAGATAGATAAACAGATGGGCAGATAGCTAGATGGCTAGACAGACAGACAAGCAGACAGACAGACAGATAGATAGGGGCAGATAGATATATAAATATAAAATTATATCATTTATAGGAATAGTAAAATGGAATGTGTGTGTGTGTGTGTTATTTACACAGGCATTTACATCCGTAAAACCGGATCTCTTTTGATCACACTAGAGACAGAATCCGGTCAAAGTAGATCTGGATACTACCCGGGTACAAACCGCATGTCAATGCCAGGTGTGAACAGACCCATAGTGTCGAGCTTAAGAGCTTAGTTTTTTTAAAGAAGCATTACTGATAACAGTGTCGGCTAACGCTCAATATCCAAACTGGCCAAGAAGGAGCAGCACTGCTCCATCTCAATGGCCTCGATCAATTACATCAATTCCAACCCGGAGAGCTTGTCAGAGATCCAACGTCATTAGGCCAAAGTCAGCACTGACCTTCCTTAGAAGAAGGGCCCAAGCTCACGACTAGCGTAAGCACAACACTGACAGCACGCTAAGGAGTCAACATACCAGCAGAGGCAGATAACACGACCATCAGGAGCCAAACAACATGAGTAAGCGACGCCCCTGAACTCGTGACAGGAGAAGCAGAAGTGTGAACCGAGCAAACTGTGACTGAAGCAGCACAGTCATAGCGTGTCTAATAGCAGGTCGTCGCTGTCCGATGAAAAACACGCATCTCCAAAAATGTTCTGAGCTGTGAATGGAGGTCAGTGTAAAAGAAGAGCTTATTCCAGATCATTTAGAGCATTTCTATTGGTCCGTTTATTCAGAATTATTCACACAGTGTACAGAAGCAGCTACAGGTAGGTAGTAGGTAGGTAGGTAGGTAGGTGGCTGAAGGCTGGCTGGGTAGATAATAGAATAATAACAGTAATACAATAATTACAATATTAATTATTATTATTTACAGAGGATTGTTATTATTGTTATTTACACGGGAACTTAAAATCAGATCTCATCTGATCACACTGGACACACATTTTAATGAGAAGTGTGAACAAAATCCGGTCAAAGTAGATCCAGATACTATGGATAATAAATAAGTGGTAAATAAGAGCTTATTCCACATCATTTAGAGCATTTCTATTGGTCTATTTATAATTATTCACACAGTGTACAGAAGCAGCTACAGGTAGGTAGGTAGGTAGGTAGGTAGGTGGCTGGCTGAAGGCTGGCTGGCTGGATAGATAATTGAATAATACAATTACAAAAATATTATTATTATTATTATTATTATTATTATTATATACAGGGGATTGTTATTATTGTTATTTACACGGGAACACACAGGACACGCATTTTAATAAGTAAAATAAGTAAAGTAGATCCAGATACTATGGATAATAATGGTAAATAAGAGCTTATTCCAGATCATTTAGAGAATTTCTATTGGTCCATTTCTTCCGAATTATTCACACAGTGTATAGAAGCAGCTACAGGGTTCAAACCATGACAGACACACAAAAAAATAGAGATACATGTTTTTCATTCTACAGCAGCTACCTTTACCTCAAGCAAAGTTAAAGACCTAAAGCCTGGTGATGCAGTGCACCATCCAGACACATTGATAGAAGCGCCAGCCTAATAATAGCTCAGAGACTCATTTAAAAACACACCCATGTTCTGGTGGCGGACCTCCGAGAGCCTTAAACCTCATTTGACGAGGGAGAGCTTAAATCACGGTCCTATTTTTAAACCTTTTAGAGTCAGTAGCCCAAATTGTCTTCGCACTACTTTCTACTTTTATATTCTGCAGCAGTATAAAGCAGCGTCTTCACAGCTGTCTGGCGTCTGAGCGGATGGCGTAATTGGTCTCGCCATAAAAGCAGAAAGTGAGCAAATCTCATAGCGGTGGATTTCGACTGTGGCTGTGGTTTGGTTCACGATACGATTGCCACTTAGCCACTTGTTAACCGCTATTGCAATAGCACCTTTTGCTAAAGCAGCCCCTGTTATTGACATCAGGGCTTTAGCTGAGTGGATGCATTAATGCATGCAGTGGTAAGCCTCAAAACCCTCAAAGAAGACCCTCCGAAAAGTTTCACTGCGCCTAGATTGGGGCTAATGCAAGGTCATACAGAGGGAGACTCACTGCACTGGGTTTAGCCACGGAGTTGCACTGGCTTTGCAAGATTCCTCTGCACTGCCAAACCTGGATCCCATGCTTTGTCTGATGTTCCTGGTCTGAGCACCTTCGCAGCTCACAGTTAAGGTTGCAAAGCTGTCCTCTGATGCTCACTGTACTATCTAGAACTAGGGATGCACCGATCCGATATTGGGATTGGGTATCGTACTGATGGTTACAAAATTAGCTGGATTGGGTATCGGATATTTAGGCTGATCTTTGGAACCTATGGATCCTTCCACTTTAATTTGTGGGTGTGAGACTGCACTAAATGTGCAAATAAATAAATGAAAAACGGCAATTCAGTACATTTATATCTTTGTGTTCATTTGTTATATTATATAAAGTAATTTATATCACCACATGCTGAGGTATACGGTTTATTAAAAATTCAGCAATGTTATCGGACTGGTATCGGGTATCGAAACTGAAAAAAATAGCATCCCTATCTAGAACACCAAGGGTTCTACCACCTAGCTTCAGAAAACACCTAGGGGCTACTGAAGACATCTTGTACAAAGAGTTACCATCAGATTCAGAACCCTGACGCTGGTCTACAAAGCCAAGACTGGACCAGTCCAGCCCCTCCGTACTTGATAGCGATGGTCAAAAGCTGATCTGCACCAAGAGCCCTTCCAGCTTCAAGTACGGCTCGGCTCGACCCGCCATCCTTTAAGATCCACGGAAGACGAGCGTCCAGACGTTTTACTGCCCTGTACCGAAGTGGTGGAACGATCTTCCCCTGGGTGTCCGAACAGCAAAGCCCAACACTCGCTGTCCTCAAACCCAGACTGAAGACCCTCCTCTTCTGAGAGTACTCAGGCGAAGAGAAGAGTACTATGGTCTCCTTATTGACTTAGAATTCAGGGAGCTTAGAATTCTCGTCTATTCAAACTGGCTGAGGTTTTTTCTTGAGTAAACAGCGAAGCTCTGGAGAAGGGCGTCTGCTAAAGGCCGTAAATGTAAAAGTAAGACATCCAGACCTCAGAATTAGGTGTATCTACATGCATCATCATATACAGTACATGAATATGTAGGATGTGTTCCCCTCATGCCCCCAAAACAGGTCATGTACAATCACAGCACTTAAGTCATTTAATTCATGCACTGAACACTAAGCTGTTACACAAACATCTACCCAAATCCTAAGACCTCACTTGGGTACTTCCAGAACCTAATTAGCTCCTCAACAAATCGCACTGCAGATTACAGAGTAGGAGTTAACCTCCCTCACTGGGCCAGAAATGACCAAACCCAGCTGCTCAAGACTTTTCACCAGAGCTGCTTTGGTATGGAAATCGAGGGGCGATGCTGACGTCCACACCGATGCTGCAGATAGACCTGTTCATGTATTATGTTCATGAGTTATCAATGCTGCAAATTTAATAAAATGCATTTCCATATCATATCTGATCTACTGGGATGTTTGGTATAATCCATGTCTCAGTCAGACTCTCATGAGTTACGTTGGGGTGTCGGTCACTGGTAATGGCTTTGGACATCAATGCTTTGCAGCTGATCCAAACACTATAAAGTTGTGTGAAAACATGAGGACAGTGAAATTATAAACTTATTTTTAGAATTATTTATAAAATGTAATTAATAGAAATGTAATTTTCTTATAAGACAAAAAAAGTCCTTCAAATGTTGCAGATCAGATGATCAGAACATGGTTGGAGAGGATTATTCTGGAGGAGTCTGGAGTCTGGAGTCTTATTTAAACCTCAGACGTTTAGTCTGGTCTGCTCTTGATTGATGGTTGAAGTGAGTGATGAAGAAGATCACAATCATGGCTAGATCCAGAGATCTCTCTGAGGCCTTCAGAAAGAAGGGTGGAGATGCAAAGGAGATCCCAGAACAGTCACCCGCTGTCCCACTGTCCACTAAATTTACATTTACATTTTTCATTTATGGCATTTAGCAGACGCTCTTATCCAGAGCGACTTACAAGGTAACTCATATTACAGAGGTGGGTCAGTGTAGTGTCAGGAGTCTTAACCAAGGACTTATTGGTGTAGCGCTGCATAGTCACCCAGCCCGGGAATCGAACCCCAGTCTCCCACATGGTGTGGTAGCTCCGTGGCAGGTAGTGGTGTTATCTGTTGCGCCACACCAACCACTAAATCATCTACAAGTGGAACAGCTGACCAACATGGCCAGATCAGACCATCCTAGCAAGTTCAGCAAAACAGAAGAACCCCAATATGAGTAGAGAAGTCTCGAACAGTCCTAAAATGTAATCAACCATCAAAAAGAGACGGCAACATTTTATTATCATAGCAGATATGCAAGGAGGAACTCCTCACCGTCTGACTGTAAACGTTATCATGCATTTTCCACCTCTACTCCTGGATGCTTATTGGGTCCACAACATCCAAAGCTCTACAGTAGAGATAAAAAAAAAGTGAACTCGAAGTTCTAAGGGCTCTCGGTCACCTCAGAATTTCGAGTTTCCTGAACGTCATTCAGACTTGAGCATTCAGGCAGAGTGAATGTGCAGTAAATGTGCAGAAGATAGCTACAACATGCTAGCAGGTCAGTCTGCAATGTTCTCTTTTGTGAGGACAGCTGAGAGGATCATCAGAGTCTCTCTCCCCTCCCTCATGGACATTTACACTGCCCGCTGCATCCGTAAAGCAACCAGCATTGTGGATGACTCCACCCACCCTTCACACAGACTGTTCTCCCTCCTGCCATCAGGAAGAAGGTACCGCAGCATCCGGTCCAACACGACCAGACTCTGCAATAGCTTCTTCCCCCAAGCCATCAGACTTCTCAACTCCAGAGACTGAACTGATGGTTGTTTTCTGTTCCATGTACTCACACACTCACACACCAACCATTTACCCCAGATAAAATGGGAAGCATTTTTTTGCACAAGCATTTGCACTAATAACTTTACTACCTCACTGGACTCAATATTTATTACACACTGCAGAATTTGCACACTACCCCTAATTATTTATTATCTTCTGTCTGTACTGTGTTGTGTTGTCTGTCTGCACTTGTATTGTGTTGCACTTGTGTTCTGTATGCACTGTCTATGTTGCACCATGGTCCTGGAGGAACATTGTTTCGTTTCACTGTGTACTCTGTATGTAGCTGAAATGACAATAAAACCCACTTGACTTGACTTGACTAATTACAATCAGTGGCAGTCCTAAGACTTGAACATAGAAATGGGCGTCGTCACATGAACATAATGAAGAGGTCTGGAAAGTACCAAGATCACCAGAAGTGAAAATGACAAGCAAAGG
Organism: Salminus brasiliensis; assembly: GCF_030463535.1. Lineage (NCBI taxonomy): Eukaryota > Metazoa > Chordata > Actinopteri > Characiformes > Bryconidae > Salminus > Salminus brasiliensis. The sequence continues at coordinate 55,880,685 of NC_132879.1, read as the reverse complement.
AGCAAACTGTCACTGTGCATGACCAAAACTACCTTCAGAACTTTGAAGTTCTGGACGTCAGCGTGAAAAGATCTTATTCCAATAAATTTTGGAGCATTTCTAATCTAACGGCCTGTTCTTTATGAAATTCTGATATCAAAAAGAAAGGGTTCTGGTGCGACAGCAAAGAAACAAGGCCTGTACGTGGGCCCAAACCTCAGTTCCTCGCATATTACACATGGGTTTCACAGCAGTTACTGAATAATAGCTCTTATATTTATATTTATATTTATGGAATTTAGCTGACGCTCTTATCCAGAGCGACTTACATGGTTACTCATATTACAGATGTGGGCCAATACAGTGTTAGGTCCTTAGGTCTTGCCCAAGGACTCTTATTGGTGTAGTGCAGCACAGTCACCCAGACTGGGAATCGAACCCTGGTGTAATAGCTCACTGGCAGCTAGTGATTTTACCTGTTGCGCCACACCAACCACATCAGGATTAGGAGGCTAACCACCAACAGTGGCTCAACCACAATGACCATAAACTGCTTTACTGCACTAACTCATCCGACCCGCATTCACACGTCTGTCCTGAATAAATTCACTGGATCACATTTGGGGCCTAGATCATCCCATGATTCATTTCCGTCCTGCAGGACACAGCACACTCTGGCTGCAGCATGACTCCCCATCTCCAAAGCCAGAAGGACCTCTCAGTGGGAGAGAAGGCCATGGTACCCCAAACCCATATGGCCTAACAATGCCAGCTTCTGGCAGGACTGGGCTCATTGATGGCGTCACGAAGTAAGTAGGCCTCCTAACAAGACCCAGAACAGTGGCTTAACAGAAGCACATACACAACAGCATTTTCGGCATACTGTAGCGTAGACCCCAAGAACAGCCGACCCGAATCCTGATGTAGGAAAGGAAACAGCGTAAGCCGTAGTAAGCACTCTTCTTACTTCAGGCCCACACACACTACTGTGGTTCCTGAGTAGGCCAGTGCCTGAGTCACTGGACTGGGTAATTGATATGCACAGACAGGGCCACTGAGTCCGTCCAGTCCTCTGAAGAGACTGCAGTGTTCCCTTCAGCGATGCAGAAGCCTCAAACACCACCAGTCCTGTGACCTGAAGAAGAATCAGTCGAGAATCAGTGGCCCCACAAGCAGAGGAAAGCTGGGGAGGCGTCAGCGCAGCACAAGCTTTTCTGGAACGGAGCAATTTCAGCAACTTCAGCACCCTCTAACAAAAAACCCTCGCCTGAGCCGCGGGCCATATACAGTCAGTGCAGCATTTCCCTTGATGTTATAGCCTGCCTGCATTATGAAGAAGCACCAGTAGCTCAGCTAAAGAAGAGGCACACACACACACACACAAAAAAAATCATGAGCCCTGCGCTCCCGAACACTGGAGAGGACTTCATTTAAAAACCCTCCCCTTCATATGGTAATTCACCTTTCAGTGTAATTGTGCACACCTGGTCAGCAAAGTGGGACGCAGACAGAATGAAAGCCGGATCGCAGGCCAGGTGCCAGCCCTTGTCATATCGGAGGATTTAGGCTCAGGCTGGAAATACAGGCCTCTTCTTTGTTGCGATTGTAATGCCCTTGTCCAATGTTATGATTGCAAAACGTCACACTTCAGGAGGAATAATGAAGCCCTTTTATAAAGCCTGCCTCGCTAATTACGGGGAAAACAACTACACTGGCTCTGTAGGCCTTACAGCGAGGTGGCACCGATACGATACCCAGGGCCGCTATTGGGTCGTCATCAGCAGGATAAGTGAATGTGAAATGAAGTGAAGAAGTGATGGTAGATAACCACCGGAATAAGAGATAATATGCTGAGATAGTATGAGATAATATGAGATAATATGCATATGAGATAATAGAGATAATATGTTGAGGCCACAAGATGATATATTGAACTACTGTGTACACAAATTAAATTTCTAGTGGCCATGAGATAATATTTTGAGGCCACTAGACGATATTTTGAAGTATTTGAAGTTTCTAGTGGCCACAAGATGATATATTGAGGCAACGAGATGATATATTAAGGCCATGAGATAATATGTTGAGGCCACAAGATGATGTATTGAGGCCACGGGATGATGTACTGAACTACTGTGTCCACAAATTAAGTTTCTAGTGGCCATGAGATAATATATTAGACCACAGGGCGATATTTTGAGGCCACAAGACGGTATTTTGAACTATTGAGGATATAAATCAAGTTTCTAGTGGCCACGAGACGATATATAGAGGCCACAAGATGATATGTTGAGGCCACGAGATGATATGTTGAGGCCACGAGATGATATGTTGAGGCCACGAGATCATATGTTGAGGCCACGAGATAATGTATTGAACTATTGTGTAGACAAACAAAGTTTCTAGAGGCCATGAGATAATATATTGAGGCCACAGGGCGATATTTTGAAGCCACAAGACGTTATTTTGAACTACTGAGGACACAAATTAAGTTTCTAGTGGCCACGAGAAGATATATTGAGGCCACGAGATGATATACTGACCTTTCAATAAGAAAATAGATTACAACATACCAAGACTATAAACTTTTTGCTGCTTGTTACAAAAGGAAAATCTGCACTGTCCTCATTTTGTCCACGATCAGATCGATCAGAGGCAGATAATACCTGCCCATCACCACTTATTTTACCCCAGTCCTGGAAACACAGAGTGCATTATTCAGATCATGCCATGTTGAATCACTGACTTCTCTGTGTTTAATAATCACAAGACATAGCTAGACTACTTACAGGAAAAGAACTGGGTAGCAAGTAGAATAAGGGCCAAAAGAGTGAACTATTGAAGAACTATGGCTAATGTGAGAGTGAGCCACGAGTTCTGAGTATGGGAGCTGGTGCAGAACACCTGCTCGGCTATTACTGTAGATGGAGAGGAGAGGTGCAACTGGTGTAAAGTCCACGAACAGCTATTCACTCACCGGACATTTTATTTGACACCAAGTTGTACCGTGTTAGTGTGAATAACCCACATTAATATCTTTAATAATACATCAACCTTCAAAACAACTGATCAGACAGTCCTCAAGGTACTATATTAAAATATTAAAAAGATAAACTCATCTCGCAGTGGTCATCTCTAACTCTCATATATCTATAAAAAGTATTAACCCACAGTATGCTGGCCATGTTTACCTTGTTTACCTGCTGACTGTAACCTGACCTGCTCTGTCTGAAGACCACTTCCCATCCTCTCGCATTGCTCCTCTCATACTTTTGACTTGTTAGCACCTATCAGAGATTAATATACACTAGAAAATATTCATATATTTAATAATAAATAATAAAGAACTAATCTACAGCTTATTCACCATGACCTTGTTTATCTGCTCAGGCTCAGAGATCAATAAACACTGGAAAACGGTCTAGGTTTTCTTTTTAAGTCTTCAAATTAATTAAAAAATTAATAAAATATAAAAAAATAATGTTCACGACAATTACGTTAGACCTGCATGACGTCATCACCGTCCAACAACATAGCTAGCTAGCTAACATGTATATATACGGGTGGCTTGGGTTAGTTAGCTAGCTTAGCTTAGCTTAAACGCTGCTTTTAAACATTATTTTTGTGTTTTAAGTTGAGGAATAATGTGTGACAAGTGTCAATTCGTGATTACGATGATTTACGCGACGATAAAATGTCCCAAAGTGGTTAAAATGAGCTGTATGTCTGGACTAAGGCGCTGCTGTGGCTGTTAGCTAGGGAGCTAGCACCGCTAGCCTTCAACGAAACTGGAACTTTCCGTTCCACCTTAAATGCGCCGCCGCCTGCGTGTAGCCGACGAGGCGAGTCCGCCTGAACCAGCGCACAATTTAAGGTGGAACGGAAAATTCCAACAACAGCCAAGAAGACTCACCCAGTCCGCTCATCTCCTGCCGGCTGTTCAGGCGGTTCCTCTCGTCGGCGATGGCCTTCAGCATCTGCTGCAGGGACTGGTCCAGCTCGCCGTTCTCCTCTTCCGCTGGCCCCGCCGTCTTACCGCAACTCGGGAGGGACGCCATCCCCGAGCTGAGCTCATGACAGTCTGATAGCGGCGAGGGGAGAACCAACCTGGATGCGGGCTGACGGTGCGCGGACACCGGGGTGTTTCTCAGCAGTGGTCGCCCTTAACCAGTCAATAAAAACGAGACGGAGGTGGCTCGAACTCCCGCTGTCATTTCACGGACGCTGGATGACACCAGGAGCGGTGTGAGGCATGGCTGTGATGGGGTTTGCTGGGCTGGGCTCTGCGGGAACACCCCTCACACTTCCTGCAGCGCAGGACAACACGGGCTGCTTAAAGGGGACAGAGCCCCGGAGTCTTCAATAAGACGTGCTCACATGATAATACAGGCAGACCACAAATGTTAACAAAAGATTATAGAGATAATATATTGAATATATGATGATATGCTGAACTTAATATAGACATGTATGTAATTATTATAATATACTGAGACAAGGAAAATATTTTGAGGCCACAAATTAAGTTTCTAGTGGCCATGAGATAATATATTGAGGCCACAAGATGATAAACTGAACTTTAAATTAGAAAATGAATTATATTTTACCAAGACTATGATTTGGTATATTGAGGACATAAATTATGTTTATAGTGGCCATTAGGTAAAATATTGAGATAATATGATAATATATTGAGGCCACAAAATAATATATTGAGGTCATGAGATACAATAATTAGGGCACAAGACAAAAATTGAGGTCATGGTATAATATATTGAGGCCATTAGATTATATATTGAGGTTATGAGAATATATTGAGGCCATTAGATAATATATTGAGGCCATAAGATAATATATTGAGGTCATGAGATACAATAATGAGGCCACAAGATAAAAATTGAGGATAATATATTGAATATATTAGGCTGTGAGATGAAATGTAATTATTATAATATACTAAGACAACAAGAAAATATTTTGAGGCCACAAATTAAGTTTCTAGTGGCCATGAGATAGTATAATGAGGCCACAAGATGATAAACTGAACTTTAAATTAGAAAATGAATTATTATAATATACCAAGACTATGAGTTGGTATATTAAGGACATAAATTATGTTTATAGTGGCCATTAGGTAAAATATTGAGATAATATGATAATATATTGAGGTCATAAGATAATATATTAAGGCCATTAGATAATATATTGGGGCCATAAGAAAAAATAATGAGGCCACAAGATAAAAAAAAGAGATAATGAGAGGTTATGAGATAATATATTGAGGTTATTAGACAATATATTAAGGCCACAGAATAATATATTGAGGTCATGAGATGATATATTGGAGCTACAGTGTAATATATAGAGGCCACAAGATAATATAATGAGGCCACAAGATAATATATCCACCTGTTCAGCCTACAGCAGTTTAGGCCCGTCCGTTTACACAGGGGTTATAAGAGTTTCCCGATTAGATCTTTTTTAGTTTTTAGAAGTGTTGCAGCTTTGAGTGTTTTTTGAATTAGGCACATTGGAGGACGGCCAATTAGAACATAACTAATTTGCATGTCAGTCTTAAAGGCACAGCAACAAAACAGTGTGTTTGGTCATAAGGATTAAGAGAGGCAGAACATGTAGAAATTAATAATGACTGTTATTCCATAATTGGTCATGATCACACACACACACACACACACACACACACACACATATCCAAAGTGTGTATTGGGGGAAACAATAGAATAGAAGAAAGAAGTAGGGCACTGGTCTTTTAACCATGTTGATGACCGGTGAGTGTTATGGTAGTCCTGCTGCTCTCTGGTGGTGGAAAGAAGGCATAGGAGGTTTATAGATGTGAACAGAAGAGGGCGCTATGATGCTGTTGCTGGGTGAGGGGTCTTAATAATCTTCTAATAAACTAAAGAGCCAGTCCACTTATTTCCTTACTCCTGATTTCAAGAAAATCAGTTTTGCTGGGGCTGGGGTTCCTTGGGGGCCCTTGGGGGTCCTGGGGGTCCTTCTAAAGCAGTGTTCAGTAAGGCGACAGCAAACCGCTGGCCAGGTGTTGCATGTTCTTAAGGTAATTTTCATGCATTAGTTTTAAAGGCACAGCAACCGCAAAAGCAGAATTACTTGTGCACTCATTGCTTGCCAATAGAATAGGACTCTGGAGGGAGCAGATCAACATGAACCTATTAGCCCCATGCTGCCTAATGCCTGGCGAGGGCTAGAGGTGTATAAAACCCCCCAGCATTGAGCTTAAGATTCTCTGGAGTGATGGATGGTGGAGCTCCCTCCAATACATTCGGGATGAGTTGGGATGAGCACTCGAATCGAATGCTGCAATGCTCCAAAATCTAGTAACATCATTGATTTAGACAGAAACCGTGATCAAGCAGGTGTCCAAATACTTTTGTCATACTATTAACATGTATTTACAGATAAGAGGGACTGAAATTCCATGTAAATCAATGGTAAACTATGAGTATGGGTGGATGGCCCTGGCGGTGTGGCTAGTCAGGATGGCTGGACTTTATAGATCTGTAGATCTTACCTAATGTAATTGCTGATAAATTGTCATAAAATGAGGTCTGGTGGTATAAATTACATTCCAGAGATCCTGAATTTGGGTTTGTACCAGTGAAAGCTGAGTGTCATTTTAGGCTAAGACTGCTTGCCATAGAATGGGATTCAATGGGATTCAATGGGATTCTATAGATAGGTCTAGAGGGAGGTCAGTGAGGACACTTCACACTACAGCCTTTGTTGAATCTGAGTTTCTCTGCGTTTACACCCTGCACCCACCCACCCACCCACCCACAGACGGCTTAGCTTTAGAGAGGCCTCTCTCTTCTGGTCTCTGTAATGAAGGAAAGGGACAGGGCAATAACCTGCCGTGGCTGTTTACGGCGCTGTGACATTTACACAGGTAAAGTAATTGCCTAATCCATAATCTGAAGGGCTGTTTTGGAAGCGCCAACGTGACTGTTTTGCAAACTCTTTAATAAAGCCAGAGCTCTGCACAGATTGACAGGCCAATGCGACTCAGGCCGGACATGCCAGAACTCATCCTAATCACACCGAGAGCTTCTGCACAGCGCTCAGATAAAAGGCCATAACCATAGTGAGCGCTTAAAAAGACATATGCCCTCATTTACTGTCCTCATAGGACCATTACGTTGACCTCTGAGGAACCGTGCTGAGGTAAACCTCCCAGATATAGCACATGTAGGGTCTGTATGGGTAGCACACCTGGAAACCAGAAGGTTCTGACCACAGGTTCCTTGTAGGATTAAGTTTTGTATTTTTTCTTACTTGCACCCACTTGGGCTGTCCAAATAGGCCCCATCATTACAGCCCACCCTAATCTAAGCCCCATGTGCAGTGTACAACCCCTCCTGATCCCATCACTGACCATCCATATGTGGAGCTAACTGGAAACCAGAACGTTTTGACCACAGGTTCCATGCTGGCCCCAAATGAGACCAGGAGGGGTTAAACACGGGCCCTATCTGGGTTGTACACTGCATATGAGGCCTAGATGGGACACATATGAGATCAAGGTGGGCTGTAACGATGGGGCCTATTTGGGAAGCCCCAGTAACGACACATGTACAGACCAACTTAGAACCCATGCTCACCTGGAACCCACCTGGAACCCACCTGGAACCCACCTAGCCCACATTCCACCCATATGAGCCCCACAGTAATGCATCGGCTGGGCTATTTAAACCCCAGAACACAGGGGGTTAGGTGCTACCTTGCTCAAACCATGGATTGAGGACCCCCGATTCTTATCTACCTGCCGATAGACTGAGCTACATCCCTACATATTAAAAAAATAAATAAATTAATTAACAAAAAGAGTACAACTATCAAATAAGCTGCATAATAATTATGCCATCACTGCGTAATTTGTTTAACTACAGTATGATTCCTTATCCAGCATTTGAGACCTCCCCAGTAGACGTACAAGCTAGGGCTGGGCGATATGTTAAAAATACTATATACAATATATATATTTTTTTTTTCATAATACACGATATTTATCACAATACATGTAATTAATCACAGCCTAAAAACATCAGAAGCGACAGATTCTTATCCCGTACTGAATACAGTGATTTATACTATATTTATATCTAATTAACGCTTCAGTCTAATTACACTGTTAGTAATGTTAGAAACCTGCAGCTGATCCGTGTTTATTACACTAACAGTCTCCTCCATACGCTCAGAAAAGACTATTGTTATCACGATATCAAAATTTATCACGATATGATAAAATATCGTCATATCGCCCAGCCCTAGTTCAAGCCAGCGGACGGTTGCGTATCCCGGGCGGTTTATCTGGCAACCCGGGCGGTTTATCTGGCAACCCGGGCGGTTTATCTGGCAACCCGGGCGGTTTATCTGGCAACCCGGGCGGTTTATCTGGCAACCCGGACGGTTTATCTGGCAACCCGGGCGGTTTATCTGGCAACCCGGGGGGTTTATCTGGCAACCCGGGGGGTTTATCTGGCAACCCGGGGGGTTTATCTGGCAACCCGGGCTGTTTTCATAGAGAATTTCAGATTTAGCTGATCCTCCGTGTTGTTGGCTGTGTTCAGTAGAAACTGAGGTCCACAGAGAACCTTTAGTGGATCCAGAAGGTCCGTTTTTATTAAGAAGGGCTCAGGCTAACGTTAGCTTCGTAGCTAGCTAGTTATTTTACCTCAGTGTTAGCTAGCTAGCCTAGCCGGCTGTCGTTTAATCTATTATAAAGTGATTTTCATAAATAATATCATACTTTTTCGTTTCATGAGTGCAAACCAGAAGTAAAGCAGATTAACTGGCTAAATTTGGCGTATAAATGTAAAAAAGTCACATCGGCTAGGAAGCCTTTAGCTACTGTTCATAGACTGTAGAGGCAAGCAAAATACTAACCTTTATTATTATTATTATTATTATTATTATTATTATTATTATTATTATTAATAAATTAGCGCATTTTAGTTGCGTTTTACCAGGTGTCCCAATACTTTTGTCAATATAGTGTACCTTGTATGTAACTATGTGCATAGCTGTTAAATTATGAACTGAAGGCTGTATCTGATCAACAGTGTTAAAATAAGGTGTCCTGCCTATACTGCAATATCTAAACTTCTAAGAAATCAATAACTATAGTGTTTTAGATTAATAGGCAATATTAATCTAAAACACAGCACAATAATAATCAATAATCAATGGGAAAATCATCAGCAAAGTCCTTTAATTGAAATGCATTTGACTTTCTGCATGGTCATGAAACTCTTCTGCAGATGTCTTACAGAGGTGTTGTCCACTCCAGCGGTCGGGGAAAGAAGAGGGACACGGGTGCTGGACAGCAGCCGATGCAGGGAAGAGTCCAGTATTCGTGCCAGCGAGCCACTTTAGCAGACCTCTTCGAGTCCCTTAAAAACATCGTGTGTCCTTCAACTCCGAAAACCCCCGCAAAGGTGAGAGGTCAGGTGTTCACATATATTCTTATATAGTCGCTGCAATGCAAAAAACTTCTGTCTCCAGAATTGCAGCTGTACAGGAGAAGGAAAGACCTTCTCAATCTTAAATCTCTTTCTTAAAGTTCCAATTGATCCATTCAGCATGAGATTTGAAGGACGACTACCAGGGCATGTTCTCCAGCTTGAAGGTTTACAATCACAGGGACCCGAATCTGTCTGTAGTGTGAACACACCTGTCCCTGAAACGCTGTAAGGCTACGTTCACATTACCAGGCTTAAGTGAATCAGATTTTTCACCTTACATGTGACACAGGTCTGATATTTTTCAGGGCTTTGCAGACATTTTTCATATCGGATCATATGTGGTCCTGGATTTGATCAGATCGGTTTTCGTATTGGAGGCCAAAGCCACTCGGTGGCGATCTTTGCCCGCTGCTGGGCCCTTCTTTACCATGCTCTGGTCTCGATGAATAGGTAAAGGTAAAGGTGCACGAATTTGTCACTATACAGTGTACACTGTACAGCGAAATGTGAACACACACTCACTCACACACTCACACACACACACACACGTTAGGGGCAGTGAGTACACACACACACCCAGAGCGGTGGGCAGCCAACTCCAGCGCCCGGGGAGCAGAGAGGGTAAAGGGCCTTGCTCAAGGGCCCAACAGTGGCAGCTTGCCGAGCCCGGGAATCGAACCCACAACCCTGTTATCAATATTGAGAACGATAGCGAATCATGTAGGCTCATCAAGGCTTCAGGCTTCTGTAGATGGAGTGACCAGTGAGTTCTCAAAGGAGATGGCAAGATCATTGTGTAATCTGACCAAATCCCCATTCGTTCGGCTCAATAAGGCACTTCGTTCGGCTCTTTTTCGGCTGGTTCTGGCTTTTCTGGTTGAAAAATTGGCTCGTTTAGGGCAGGCCGCGTTGAGGGTTACGAACCAGATGTTTCTTCAGAACATCTCTGCGAAGGAAACGGGCATAACTGCATCACTGTGTGCATGTGTAAAGTATCAGGGACCGATTCGTTCACATTACAGACAGATTCCAAACACTTACATTTATGAACGTCAACCGCAAAGTCGGACAGATCTGATCTGAGCAAAAAATCAACTGATCAAATCAAATCAAATCAAATTTTATTTGTCACATACATAGTCATCATACACAGTATAACTTGCAGTGAAATGCTTTTATGACAGTCTGCCCACATCAAGCTATACAATAAAAATCTACATTTAAACTTAACTAAACCTTAACTTAATGAAGTAAAGTGCAAAAGTGCAAAAGAAAAAGAAAATAAAAATGAAGAAAATAAAAATAGAATAAGTTACATTTAAGTTAAAGAATAAAATATAAAAATATGAAAATATAGAAATATAAGCAAAAAAAAATACAGAATACAAATATACAAATATATATACAGAGATGAAATAGTGTGTGTCTGTGTGTGTATATATATATATATACATATGTACATATTTATCTGTATGTGAGTGTATGTGTGAGTTAAAAAGAAATATTTCCATTGTTGTCCGTAGTGTGTTTTCCGTGAGCCATGGTTGTGTATTGTAGTGAGTGAGGGTCCAGTTTGTGCTAGTCCTAGTCCCTGTCCCCATTCAAGGCACGGATGGCTTGTGATCAATGAGGCTTGTGATGTGAACATAGCTTAAACACAGGCAAAAAGACTCACAGAAATCAGATCTGTGCCACATTAAAAGGCAGAAAATACGATTTGACTCACTTTAGCTTGGTAATGTGAATGTAGCCTACTTTACTGCGCCACACCTATTTGAATGTTGGTGGTAGTGAGAGGTTAAGTGGGTCCCTTTTTGCAGTTCAAAGGTAAGGAAATAAACATTTACTGATAGTTAATCATCATATTACAAATGCAAATCTGTAGGATTTCATTAACGTTCAAATGCAAATGCAGTTCATAATATAGCAGACTTGTTTTTTTGCAGTGGAAGATCCTTGATCATGCCAAAGGATTTCTGCTAGAGAAAGAAGCCTACCTCAGTAAACTACTTGCACTGAAGGGTGAAGTTATTAACACACACACACACACATTTGTTTTTAAACTAAACATAGCTTTTAACCCTTTAAACTTTTACTGTCAAAACTAAAACAAACCCTGTACTAAATGTACAAAAGTATTGGGACACCTAGGGTATTAAAAAGAGTTGATCCTGCTTTTGTTGGAGTACCTGTCTCTACTGTCTAGGGAGGAAGGCTTTCTACTAGATTCTGGAGGAGCATTGCTGTGAGGATCACCACCCCACATCATCATCCCTATTGTCCCAACTCATCCCAGAAATACTGGATGGAGAACCACCATCCATCATTCCAGAGAACACAGTTCTTCCACTGCTCCACAGCTCAATGCTGGGGGCTTTATATATACCCCTCTATAGCCCACGTCTGGCATAAGGCAGCAGCATGGTGCCAATAGGGTCATGATGTTGATCTGCTCCAGAGAGTCCTATTCTACTGGCAGTACTTCTCTACAGGGACTAGACAAGCTGTGTCAGCATTGGGTGCGACGTAAAGTAGCTGAATGCATTCATTAGAAGGGGTGTCCAGAAACATTTGGACATATAGTGCAGTGTCTGAATTTGGATTACTAACTGGATAACGGAATAATGAACCTGAGCTTCAAGGGTTGAGTGTGGATAAATTCTTTCGTTTTGCAGAAGTGTTCCTGCAAGATGATGGTGGACCTAAGAGTTTGGAAGAGGTGCGAGAGCAGTACAGGAGAGTCTACACCAAGTGCTTGTAAGTGCTCGAGATAGCAGTAGATGGCAGCAGATACTCTTTTATGGTCCTTTATTATTATAGAGCGGTTTAGATCTCCTTCTTACTGCCCACACAAATTTAGACGTTACCGTTAGATACCGCATCTAAGCATCTAACTCTTATTAGTTACCCCGATGACGTACTGTCATATTTAAGTAAGCCAGACTCCTCCAGAATCCTCTCTAACCATAATCTGATCATCTGCAGCTGATGTTCTGTGCCTGCTTCTAATTCTACACATTTGAAGTAGTAATAAATGGAAGGTTCGAAATTTATCCTCACATTAAACTTGCATTTCTATTAATTCCATTTTATAAATGATGATTAAAGACATTTCTTTACTTGTGTGAGTTCAGTTAGATCACCTCAGTGTTGATCATTGTTGAGGATCTGATCTCCAGCTGTGTGATATGTTCAAACAGACAGACAAGGTTTTTTTAGGGTGTCCTAACTTTTTCACGTGACTGTATTTGCACTCGATCAGTCTGCACACCACTAGACACCGCCAGACAGCTTACGTGCCTGATGTGGATAAGGGACCAGGCAGCAGTGAGGAAGACTCTACCAGTGAGGAAGTAGATGCAGCACAGCAGTCCCAGTCCTCTGGATGGTCTGTCTCTAGCATCCAGGAGTTTGAGGGGTGAGTGCATCAAAATGAGGAACTTTGCAATGGATTTGGTCCCCACCCATACACCGTATGGACAAAAGTATTGGGACACCTACAGACACTTTTATGACATCCCATTCTAGACCCATAGGCTTTATTAATATGGAGCTGGTCCTCCTTTGCTCTAAGCTCTACCAGCAGCAGCAGGTCTGGAGCTCTGCTGCAGTTACTGAGTCAGTTGGAGGCTTTTCTGCACTCTGCTCTGAGCTCTGACCCCGCTCTGTAACTTTACGTGGTGTGACACTCGATGGCTCTCTGTGGTTCCTCGAAACGCTTCCATTGTTCAATAATAATAATACCACTCACAGCTGATGGAGGAAGGGAGGAAATTTTACCAGTTGACTTCTTTGTTGCAGTGGTTGCACATTTTAATTCACATGACTGTGGAGCTGTGTCTCACAACGTGCTGCTATTTCACAACCTAGAAAGTGCACTACATAGGGAAGATGGAGTGATTTGAGACACGGCTCCACAGGTGAGGAGGCTACACAACTAAAACTTCTAATGCAAGTAGTCACAGCTGGCTGTTACCATGCCAACGCTTAAAAGAGAGCTGCGATTGGTGGAGAGAGCGTATGTCACCGGTGAGTAAACCTCTTTCTCTCTCTGTTGTAGATATCTCTTTTTCTACAGGCAGACTCTGGACCTCTTATTGCGCAGTGGAGTCCTCGCCCCGGACCAGATGGTTCTGCCAGTGGTGTCGGAGGCCATCTCAGACCTGTGGAAGAGCCTGCCTCCCGAGCAAAGGGCCACAGTCCAGCAGTGCCCAGTAACGGAAAGCTCTGTCACTCTGTCACAAGGCCCTGCTCATAGCACCCCCTGCAGCTCTCTGGACTCATCCCAGCTGACCAACTTAAACACATCTGGAACTTCTGCCTTGGAGGAGGTGAGGAGCCGTGCTGCAAAACGTGGTGTGTATTGAGAGTCGTTTGTCATTTTGCTACAGTTTCCAATTTTCCACTACAATTACTCCTCCTTCTAACAGCCATTGACAGCACTTCTTTACCTCAGCCTATATTCCCCTTCAGTCCCCTCAGCCCAGACTTCCTTTGGTGCCATTAACTTTGTTAATCTGAGAACAGCGGAGCCTGTTACATAAACAGGATCCTTCCTCCAGGGTCCCATCCAATATGAAAGCTGTTTATCACTGTCTCGAGGACCTGGAGGCGAGATTTCTTTATCAGACAACAGCACAAAGGTGTGTTGCACAGGAGGGTGTGAATTCCCAGCAATCCCTGCTACATAGGCTTCTCTTAGGACAGATGCCATCACTTAATCCTTTTTTTCCAGCTTGAGAACAGACCGGGAGGTTTCCGTGGGGGAGTGCCAGTCTCTCTTGGCCGCTGGGAGGCCAACCCGAATTATGTTTGCTCGTTGGGGGACTGCTGGGGCTGAAGCGGGGGCACAGACGAGGCTTTAAAAATGAGGTGGTGTGGCCTTATCACTGCCCCTTCCTGTCACATCATAGCTGTCACGCTCCGATAACATCAGCGGAATAAACAGTCCACTTCTTAAAATGCAGAAGATGTCTTTAGTATTGCATCCAGCTGAGGTCTTTTTGCCCTTGTTTGGCTCAAATGTTTCTGAGTTTGCAGAGCTTTAGTTACTGAAAGACTATTTTCCACACTTGTTTGCTTGTTCGTAGACTAGAAAGAAAAAAAATGAGAAGAATGAGGTCAAATCGGACTCTGTAGAGTCTGTAGGGAGTACTGTGACTGACCATTTGGTTATTCGGGATGAGCCACAGGATTTGAAGCTTGTTTCTTTGTGTTCTTGTTACTTCTGATAGGATCTGCTTCAGGATGCCTATGATGTGGTGCAGAGAGACATGGATGCCATTACTGCTAACAGGTACTGCTCATTATAGTCATACTCAAGTACCTGAGAAAAAAAAAACATTCAGCCTCAAAGACTCTGTATGTAAACCCACACTTCAGTTCTTCACTCTCATAAATACTAGGGATGCACTGATCTGATATTAGGATCGTATATTGGTCCCGATATATAAAAAAATAAAATTAGCTGGATCAGGTATCAGATAATTTGGCCGATCCATGAAACTAATCCTTTCATTTTAATTTGTTGGCCTGAGACTGCACTAAATGTGCAAATAAATAAATCACAAATGGAAATTTAGTACATTTATATCTATGTGTTCATTTGTTATATTATATAAAGGAATGTTTAAGTCAGTCCTGATGTCTTAAGTCTCTCCCACATGGTGAGGTATACGATTTATTAATTTAACAATGGTATCGGACTGGTATTGGTATCGACCAATATGCAAAGTTTATGTATCGAATCTAAAAAAAAAAGGCTGGATCGGTGCATCCCCAATAAATATATTACAGCTATAATAAGCAATAGTTTAATGGGCCCTAAAATAGAACCCTGTGGGACGGTTAAAAGACATTTTGCATGAGGATTAATAACTAAATAATTAACCTTGGTTTAAGGGTCTTTGCCATTTCATAATTTCTAGTTCTTCTCAAAATACTTAAAATGCATTAAACAAAACATCTAAAAAATAGCTTCTGCCATAATGTTTATAATATATAAATCTGTTATTATTATTGACTAGAAAATAACAAAAGTGATTTTTATCTTACCAATATTTAAGATATTGGTAAGATATTGTAAGATCCCAAACATTTAAACAGTAGCATACTTATGATACTTAAGGGCTGGTAGGCGATATGGTAAAAATGCTATAAAACAATATTTGAAGACATTTTCATGATACACGATATTTATCACGATACATGTAACTACAGACTTCAGTACATTCAAGAAATTTTTAAAAACTATGATTCTCTCCCAGACTGAATACAGTAATTTTATACAGCATCTGCTGCTCTTCATCTAATTATTCAACCTATTAACCAGTTTAATTACACTGTTAGTAATGAAACCTGCAGCTGATCAGTGTTTGTCTCCTCCATATGCTTAGAAAAGCACATCGTCCATCAGTTCATCACGATACGATAAAATATCGTCATATTGCCCAGCCCTACTTATGACGTTTGTTACGATACCCCTTTGCTAATCTATCATTAAAAATCTTGCTGACATTTGCATGGTTAATAACTTTTGACTCCACTTAAGCTGTACTGTCATACTATTGCAATCATTTGGTTGGATGGTTGTCCTGACCGTTTTTGTGGACTTTCATTCAGAAGAAAGCGAATAAACATCTTTTGGATATTTGGACAGCTAGGACTATCTCCAACCTCAAGATCTGCTGCCTGTCTCCTGTCCGGTCAGCTAGGTTGTCTCTAATCTCTATGGTTAGACAAATTTCTTGTTTTAAGGAGGATTTCCCTTGATTTACTGAAATGAATCAGAACAGAGCTTATTTATCTTATTATTATCTTGTTGTGCTCTCTCTGACTCCGGCCGCCGATGGCAAAGTGGCATGGCTCGGGATTTGAACTCTGATCCCTGGGAAGCACACTAGACCGCTGAGCCACTTGAAGCCCCAGCATGAAATTCTGCTACGATGTAAAGAACAACTACCAGATTCACATTATGTCAAAAAGTGAAAATCGAAGATGGTTTTTGCGAGAGCGCGATGAGACGACAGTTTCACATGACTGTAGGAGGTGGTTCCTGACTGTTGGCTCACCCTGTACACTTCTGCCCATACATCAGCCTATAACGTCTGGCTGGATACGTCTCTCTGTGCCTTTAAATTCCTTGCAGGAGCAACTGAACCAAGAGAGAAAACAGCAAGCGGTGCAGTTTAAACCACTGTAACGGATACGGCACAATTCATCAGTGGTCCCGGAGTCACATCTGTAAATGTGCGCTCCACAGCAGTGTAACAGCCCTCGTATGTTCTTATCAAAAGACTTTAACGTGGATCTGATTGTAGTAAGGTACTCTTACTGGGACCATTCAGTGTCCTCGCCTGTTTCTCTGAATGCTCATTATCAGTGCCAATCAGATTAGCTGTGATGAGAACACCAGAACTGAGAAAACAACACCAACACAAACAGGTTAACCAGGACTGTGGGGGGAAAAGGCTCAGGAGTCCCAAGTCGAGGGGGTGAAGATACGGTTCAGACCCAGGTGAAGGAGGCACTTAGAAGAGGGTTGTGTGGTTTCAGAGGAGAAACTGTTGGTAGAGGAGCATCTCCAGGGAGGACAGCGCAAGAGGGGAGATGACAGAAGCAGGTAGATGAGTGGATCTGGAGGGAGGGAACAGTCTCCTCACGTAGCACTCTAATCCAGGATGTCTGCTGCGTCCCGATTGAAGCAATCAATCACAGTCAGGGGGGTGCTCCCTCTAGGACAGGCACAAAGCTCTCTCTCACACACACACACACACACGAGGTTCTGTGCGAAACACACAAACACAACAATCAACTGTAAAATATGTAAACATAGACTTTCGGTCAAAAGTTTACAGACACCTCCATTATTCCTGTTTTTACTGATGGTTAGTGTCAAGTCCAGTGATTAACCTGAATGGTGCAAAGTCCAGTGACCTCAAATGGGACAAAGGTAAGCCGTAAACCAGCCCAGGCTTTTAGGGGAAAAATATGTAAATTGGTTGTTAGGGAAATGTCTTTAGAGGGACGGGCTGTATTGTGGATAAATTAGGCAGTAAGTAAAGCCAGATCTCAAAGCTGCTTCAAGACAAGGACCAAACTAAGTGGATCAGAACATCTCCAAAACAGCAGGCAGGGTTAATTTTAGTATCCAGTACCGGTCAGTACCTACCAAAAGTGCTCGAAGAAAGGACAACCAGTGATCCGGCGACAGGGCCACGGGCACCTAAGGCTCACTGAGGCTCATGTAGGCCCTGCCCACCTCACAACTTACAGGACTTATTAAAGGATCTGCTGCTAACGTTAGTCTTGGTGCCACAGATACCACAGCAGGACGTCTTCAGAGGTCTTGTGGAGTCCTCAAATGCCTCAACAGGTCAGATCTGCTGTGGCGGCACAAGGGGGACCTACTGAATATTAGGCAGTTGGTGCTAATGTTATGTAATGTTATGGCTGTGCAAATCCACACACACGGCTTGTCTAGTCCCTGTAGAGAAGTAGTACTGCCAATGGAATAGGACTCTCTGGAGCAGATAACATCATGAACCTATTGATGCTATGCGGCTTAACGCCAGGCGTGGGTTGTTAGGGAAATTCATACACAGTTACACTGGCATATTAATAGGATGTGTTTTTAATATGTGTAGAGAATAAAAAGCCAATCTGCAGATAAATTGTCCATTCAAGCCCATTGCATCCCGTATTGCAGCAGAAATAGCATAGAGATGCTCATCAAGTGTTCTGTACCACTTGAGTGCTGTGGAGGGCTTTAGGAGAACCGTGCATTGTTTGCTTTATAATCAGAAATACAGGAAATGAAACCTGCCGAGTGTAACATCTTAATTAGTCCGTGCTCCTGAGTACGCCTTTTCTCCTCAGTGTGAAAGCTCGACAGTACATTAACACAGGCTTGGTCACGCCGCTTCTGAGAGCGCTACTTAAACACGTGTGATGACTCATTAGACAGCGTCCTCCTGTACTCGTATGTTCCGTTCACCGTTGGTGGATAATGCATGGCTATTGATTAGGTTCGGTGCACATGCTGATACAGTGTAGTTGAGTGTGCACCATGAGGGATTGTGATTGGAGAGTCTGTTAGAGAGACTTTTATAAAGCACTGAAAAGTAGTTCTTTGACTCTTGGCAGTATTGGAACCCTAATTACACTGATGATCTTCATCTACAGTGTTAAAAGCAGGAAAAATTGACCAGAGTAAGAATGTGAGACACTTTGACAAGAAGAACCAAACTGTGATGTTCTAGACAGTGACTGGGTTATCAGAGCGTCTTCAAAACCATTAGGCAGGTCATGTGAGGTGTTCCTGGGTATGCAGTGGTCAGTACCTACCAAAAGCTCATTGTTGCTTATGGAGGCCTCACCCACCTCACAACTTGCAGGAGGGATTAAAGGATCTGCTGCTTTGGTGCCAGATATCCCAGCAGGACACCTTGTGAAGTCCTCAAATGCCTCAAATGGGACATCTACTCAATTATGGCTGTTTGGTGTGTGTAGTGTGTGTGTGTGTATATATATATATATATATGTGGGCTGGGTGATATGATAAAAATGTTGTATCACAATATTTAAAGATATATTTAAAGTTTCATGATACACAATATTCTTTAGGATAGACGTGATCACAGACAAAATGCATCAGTAGTGATGGATTTTTTAAAACTACCATCCAAACACTCTCCCATATTTATTAAAGTGATTTTTATTGAAATGTGCTGCACTTTATCCAGTAAAATCATACTAATCACCCTGTTTGTAAAAGCAGCTGATTAGTGTTATTTAGGCCACTGATCATATCTTTGAGATGCTTAAAAAAGTATATTGTGTATCACGTTAGGAAAAAAAGTTCTCAATATGATAAAATATTGTAATATAATAATAATAATAATAATAAAAAGAATATTAAAAACATGGTCTTTCCATTTAGGATCATCAAACATGTTGATTAGAGTAACATTTCCCCTCTGCTGTTCTCCTTCCGCAGTCCCACACCGAGCGGCGACTACGAGAAGCTGAGGGAAACCTATAAGGACATTACAAGCTTCCTTAGAAGCCACATGTCTGAGGAACAGGAGCTCACCCAGGTAGGAAATTTTCCATTTTAGCGAGCTCAGCTTGTGACGCCACTATATTCACAGAGGACACGCTCAGGTCATCTCAGTGCCTGTGTCCCTTAACGAATGTGGTCCCAATTAGGAAGGAAACGATGAGGTCGGGTGATAAGACTTCAAAGAAAAAGACCATTCACAGTGCTGCCCGGTACGTGTCACACTGAGCGCTTAGGAGCAGAAGAGCAGAACAACACCTTTTCTATTCGCTCAGGTTAAAAGAGCAGTTCTTGTTTGGGTGAGTGCACTTATTGGTGGAAAGTAAGAAAACTTCCAGACCAGATAAACAAAATTTAGGAGTATAAAGGCACTCGGTTGCCTATCCTACGCAGGCTGTAACTATTTGGAGCTGCGACCTACTGGCAGCTTTTGCTTTGAAGTCGGCCTTTGAAGTCAGAAGGCATAAACCAGCACAGAGACCTGAGAGGTGTCTCGGAAAGAAAACAAGAGTGATATCACCAACACCCTCCAGAGTGCAGAGACGATTTACTGCTCACAGAAGATTTTCACAGCAGAATTATAAAGGCGATAGGGCAACAAAGTCAGCCAACTCCCAAAACAAACAAACTGAAAAAAGGCTGCAGAAGAGACCTCAGACTTTTCCCCACAAGATTCAGGACAAGATCACTGCAAACAGATGCAGAAATTCACACTTCAGGCTAATTGCAATCCATTTAGAGCTCAAATGCTGAAGATCACCTCAAGCGCTTAAACACACTATATGTCCAAATATTTGTGGACACCCTTTATAATAAATGCAGTCAGCTTTAAGTTTAGGTTGCCCCCATTGCTGACACAGATGTGCAAATGCACACACACACACACATAGCTTGTCTAGTACCTGTAGAGAAGCACTGCCAATCGAATAGGACTCTATGGAGTAGATAAACATCATGACTTTATTGGCACCATGCTTCCTAATGCCAGACGTGGGCTAGAGGGGTATAAATAAAGCCCCCCGAAATTGAGCTGTGGAGCAGTTGGAACTACAGCGGGCTTGTTTTTTCCCCCCACCTGTTTTCAGAGCCTGACATCACCAATCAGACACAGAACAGAAATCTGACACATCAGACAGATATTATCGCTTTACCGCCCAACCCTAAAACCACAAGATCCAAAGAGCTCACTGAGGCCTTCAGAAAGAGGGTAGGTAGATGCAGGGGAGTCTGGGCAGGGATCTGTTTATTATAAATGACATTTCTTCATGTATAGATGTTTGAATATGCTAAAACCACAGATTTTCATGGGTGTTGTAATTTTTTCACATGACTGTATAAGCATATATGGTGCAGCCCTACGGCCTATACCTGTAGACTCGCTTATTTGCACAACTCAGAGTTCCTGCAGGCTTCATGAGCGTGTTATGAGCGAGTATGATATGCAGCAGTCGTTGACATTAATGTACTGTTAGTAAACAAACGGAGAGTGAGGGTGCCGAAGGTAGAGCGCCGTCTGTGTAATGTATAATCATTACCGGCTCTCTGAAAGATGAATAGCATGTGTCTTGGGGCAGTTTGTTTTTGCACTATTAATATTACTTGGTGCTATTGATGCAGGGGAGAGGTTATGGAGCATCGCAGAGCAGAAAATATTTAATCATATTTAATCATGGCATGTTCAATAAGAAAGGAGAAGTACTTATGGTTTCCTCTGTGGACTGAGAAACTAATGAAAATTCCAGCATGGTTACGAATCACAGAGCACCGTCAAGAAAATCACTTTGAGGAGCACTGATTGTATGGAAGTCAAACTCCTACTGAGCAATGCATTCAGCTCCAGTGCAGATCTTATTACTAATAAGAGCAAAAGCACTGATTTCTAGTAAAGCAGATATTTATGTAGTACTGACGTGTTTGTAGTGCTGCATGTTGCGTTACTACACTATTAAAACCATAAGATCCTTGAGGAACGTTTGAGGTTCTTCAGTTTAAAACTGTGGAGGAACCTTCAAGGAACCTCTTCCTTCAAGGTTTTCCCACAGTTTCAAATTGAAGAACCACCTTCCTTGGAGCACTTTTGGTAGGTACTGACCTATCACTGCATACCAGGAACACCCCACAAGAACTGATGCCTGATGTTTTAGAGATGTTCCGATGACCCAGTCATTGTCTAGAACCTCACAGTTTTGTTCTTCTTGTCAAAGTGTCTCAAATTCTCCTGCTTTTAACACCAACATCACCCTTAAGAACTGATCACTGTTCACCTGCTACCTAAAATGTAGATCCTCACCTTATGGCTGATCAGTGTTATTACAGTTTTCCGTTCTAGAGCACATGTAAGTGCTAACAGGCTTCAGCCTTCTGTAAGCATGTGATATTAATGCAGGTTATTGACCTTGTCTTTCTATTAATTATGCATTTCAGGACATGTGCTTAACTGCTGACTACGAAGAGCTTTTCCTGAGGTGTTCTGAAAGCTTTGATGAAGACTTCTAGCTGCTCCTGGTTGCTTGTCATCCTGTTACACATTTCTGCTCGATGTGTGAGAAGTTTGCCTTGTCAGTAGGTTCTACATAAGCATGCGTTCATCTCCTTCCAAACCATTTAAAAGGTGTTCTGGCATATTCTCAGCTTTTTAACGCCCATCGTTCGTGTCCTCTTGTGATTCAGACGCTTTGAATAAATAACGTCTGGCCAGGGTGAGCGGTCCTGCATCGTCAGTGTTGTCTGTTCCGGTCACCTTTGCTGTGGTTTCTCGGCCCAGCGCCTCGTTAATCAGTATTTACACTGCTGCGAATGCGAATGTTAAAGCCAGCATGGCCTGTAGAGGAGACACTCTGGCAGGCTGCCTGAGCCTATCGCCTCACTGTGCACTCGCCTCCCTCCCCAACACACACTTCTCCATAAATAATCATCATGCAGGAGCACGTGACCAACCAGCCCAGCTTTGGAACGCCATGTGTTTGTGCCTCAGACGAGTGTCCTGTTCTCAGGACGACTGTGCTCGCTGAGTGCAGGCAGGGTCTCCAGATTGCATGAGGACTACAATGAGTTCTAGTCACAATACATCATCTGTGTCATACTGTGATCGCTAATGCCTTATAAATGTAGTAAAGCAGGGTTCCCACATGTCCTGAAACACCTGGGAACCAGTCTGTTAATCTAGTAACGCTGACAAAATGTGAAAATGCTGGAAATGTCCATTCTATCAGCGCCACTGACCATACAGGAGTAATCAGCCTCCTCCTTTCACCCTGTTCTTCAATGCTCTTCATAGCTAGTATTTGGGTGTTGAGCAGTGTTACTGCATCGGACACGGCAATGAAGACGAAACTGTCCGCCATATTGTCAAATTTGCAACCAGAGTCTGTGCAGTAGAGACCAAAGGCGGAGCCAGACTCACCTACTCATTTGGTAGACCCCACCCTCTTCTCCCAGACCAAGCCTGAGTGTCTCAGACCGTCTTCATTGAGCTTCCAGCACAGAAGCAGAGCGGATTTCCCTGGTAAGAGGAACAGCAGTAAAAGTGCAGCTCATGGAAGTTCCTCTACTGCTCTACAACTCCTCCATTTACTGAACAAAAAGGACGCCATGCAGGTCCTGCTGCAAACGACCGGGCTCCTCCAGCCAAGGCGGTCTGTCAATCACTCTATTCCTAAGTGTAGCCCCGCCATGTAAAGGTCGATATAGGAATATTAGCACAGAGAGAACTAACTGCTGGAATTTGGAGACACTGGAGATGGAAAGACCGTTTACAGGAGGAAAATAAGATGGGGAAATGGGTGGAGTTTTGTCATTGACACATATGGGAATGGGCGGAGCTACACATCATACTGCAACCAGCCTGGAAAGGTGCTAGGCCTGTGGTCGATTCTCGTTGGAGTGTGTCACGTGTTTTATAGGACTCTGTAAAGACTGAACACGACCATAATTGGGTCATATTTTGTTCAGTCATTCGTCCCTCATGGTTTTCCAGATCTGCTGAAAAATTCTGAATGACAGCTGCAGCTTTTCCACTTGTTCTGATGGAACGAGATTCTGTCAAACGTACTTTTAGTAAAGCAGCAGAAGAAAAGAACAGACAGTTCGTCTCAGCATTTATTCATGTAGCAGAAAAAGCCTCAGAGCTGTCCTGCGCTCATACATCTGGTCACTGTCCTTCATGTCCAACGCTGTTCAAGACACACCCACCCACCCACCCAATCAATCAACCAACCCGGTCTTCACACTGCCTCGCTGTCTGTGTGAGTGAGCCGTCACCTGAAGGCCTCGACTTTCTCACCAACACTGGGTAGGGTCAGCACATCCCATTCCCATGCTCCCTCAGAAAGAAGGGCTCAGGGTTGGTTTCCCTTGAGTGATAAACTGTATGTCCAAAAGTTTGCAGACACCTACTCATCCAACACTTCAAGGCCATTATTGGGAGTTTGCCCCCCTTTGCTGCAAAAACAGCCTCAACCCTTCTGGGAAGTCTTTTTATACCACGTTAGAACATTTGCTTTGAGGATTTGATTGCATTCAGCCACTGTGGAGCATCAATGAGATCAGGCACTGATGTTGGATGATTCGTTTTGAAGCACAAATGACTCAACTCATAAAAAGGCATGCCCCAACCCTCAAAGTAGCCGAATTCAGCAGTTAGAAGAAGCGTCTGGATACTTTTGGGCATATGGTTTAGGATTAGAGCAAATGCTATTATTCTTCTTGCTCATTCAGAAGTTCCCAGAGCTGTGAGTTGACTGGATGGCTCTGCAGGTTCCACATCCCCCCATAGTGCAATAAGAGACAGAGCTCAACTGTACACGGTTAAATGTAGAAGATCTTTGAGGAACTTCTGGAGGTTCTTCAGTGGAGGAACCCTCTTAAGGTGCTTTGAGGAATCTTTAATGAACATTTTTTCTTCTAAAAAAACAAAAAAAACTTTTCTTGAAAGTTCCCCAAAACACTTTTAAGTTCTTTCAGAGTTTCAAACCGAGGGACCTCCAAAAGTTCCTCAAAGATCTTAAACCTTTAACAGTAGGGACAGACCGAACACAGTGCAAACTATCCCCATCATATGAGGCATTCTAGGAAACGGGTGCCATTTGTGCGTTCAACGTATGGAGAAAATCTGCCAAAGTGTGCCCCTGTTAACATAAAATACACTATGGACAAAGGTATTGGGACACCTGCTCATTCATTGTTTCTTCTGAAATCAAGGGTATTAAAAAGAGTGTATCCTGTCTCTACTGTCCAGGGAAGAAGGCTTTCTATTTGATTTTGGAGCAGCACTGCTGTGAGGATTTGATTGCATTCTGCATTCTTCATTCCACCCCACCTCATGTGTGTCAGCAATGGGTGTCACTTAAAGTATCTGAATGATTAGAAGGGTGTCCACAAACATGTAGTGATGGTGGGTGTATTACAAATAATGTTTTTTACAAAAAGTAAGGTTTTTATTTTGGACCATTGTGGTCAGTTGGACATACCACCCTGTCACACCAATCATCATTTCAGCCTTCGGAGCAGCAAGAAACAAAAGAAGGAAAGTTCTGACGTACTTTCACATTCCTGTTTATTGACTGCTATTTCATGTTGGGCAGGGTCCGCAAGCTCAAGCCAACCACCCCGTCACGCAAAAAAAGGGGGGGGGGGACTGCAACATGGAACTGGCACCCGTTTCACAGAACAGCTCATATACCGGCACTGAGGGTTGTCTTACATTTCAAATGCTGCCGTGTGAGAACTTATCCCCACCACCCAGACACACCCACCCAGTTCTCCATGCCTTCTCATTTGGACTCCACCATGGAGGAGCTAGAGCATTACCCATAGCCTGCTAATGCTGCAGCTGCGAGGGGTGTAGGGACATTACTGAGGCATGATGATGATGATGATGATGACGATGATGGCAACAAAAATAATCCTTTTGAAATCTCTGGACGATGATGTACAGAACTGCAGAAACAGACAATACTGCTGTGTAATTTGTGCATCAAAAAGTAAATGGACGGTGTCAGAGTGACTCAGTGTTTACCGAGCTGTCATGAGTTTGGACTTTTCTCTGTGTGCGTTCGCCTTCTTGTGTCTGGATTGTCAATGCTGATCGCCTGGCGTCTCCCAAACATATCCGCTGTACACTGAGGTCACATTCTTCAGCCACAGTGCAGCCACTCGGAGGCGAAAAAGTCCATTGCTTTAAAATCCAAAACAGTCTGTTAAACAGTTGTTGAAGGTAACAGAAGGCTTTTCTCTACAGGAGGCCGAAACATGGTTAGTGTTTGTATAGCCAGTGGTTTCCAGTGACAGAAGCGCACTAGACATACCCTTTCCTAATCGTACCACTTAATGCCTGACTGGAGTTCTCCTGCTGGTGTCCATGTTCTCGTGTTCTCTAGTCTTAGAGCTAATACTGCAACAACAAAAAAAAGGCGCCCCATGACTGAGCCCGTACTAATGCACCACCTTCTGCTTCACAGCTTCTTTCCAGTTCCAGTCCAGTTCAAGACATCATTAGCTGCGAGTCCCTGCAGTGGTGCTTCCTACGTAGTCATATGCAGCTTACCATGGCAAAAAATCAGCCATTCTGCATTCTGCCTAATGGTTAATGATACCCCAGATCCATTTAATGGAGCAGGTGAAGCCTGGGTGGCTCTGTAGATTGATTTCATCCAGTGTTAACCTTGTGACATCCAGCAGAAGACACTATTGCACTATTGCTATTTCCAGAGCGATGACCACGAAAAGTCAAAAACTGTCATATCAGCTCCGTGAACGACAATGAAGAAGCACAACCCTCTGCTTTCCGTGATCTTGAACGTCCGCTATCCGTCCGTCAGGCCACCTACCCTCCTGATACCTAATGGTACCAACTAAGCAGCGTAAAGCATGAGGCGGCTTCGCTAGCTGTTGTTCTCCGCAGTCATGTATTTGAGCGCGGCGAAGCCGTAGCGCCGGGACATGTTCTGCTGAAACTCCTCTTTCAGAGTCTTGAGGCAAACCCGGTACTGTTTATTGGATCGGAACTTGGTGATGTCGAAGCTGGGCGCGTGAGGCATGTGGATCATGTAGGCGTTGGGTAGGACCACAAACTCGTACTCCTGTGAACAAAAAACAAATGGTTACTTAGACGCAGCACTGGAGAACAGTCAATCTAAAAAAGAGGCTTTATGTACAGGTCAGTATGACTGACAACAAGGCCAAGACTCTGCGGTCAGACTTCATACTTTAATGACTGCTGCAGTTTCACCTCCCTGAATAGAGTCCTCTCAAGAGCCACAGACATTTTGGGCTTCTGTTCTGTGGAGCGATGAAACAAAACTGGACCTTCTCAGGCCTTTGGATCAGTGGTACATCTGGAGGAGGTAGAATAACGTATACTCTGAAAAGAACACTCTGCCTACAGTGAAGCATGGCAGTGGCTCAGTGATGCTCTGGGGCTGCTTTGCTTCCCCTGGCTCTGGAGTCAGGGCAAGATGGATTCAAACAAGTATCAGGAAATCCTAAGAGAAAACATCAGGTCTTCTGTGAGGAAGCTGAAACTTGGTCGTCATTGGACCTTGCAACAGGACGATGATCCCAAGAATACCTCAAAGTCAACCAAGGCTTGGTTTCAGAAGAAGTCCTGGAAGATTCTGGAGTGGTTGTCACAGTCGCCTGACTTAATCCCCATAAAAAAACTTTGGTGGGATTTGAAGAAGGCGGTTGCAACAGCAAACCCAAGAGTATGAGTGAAGTGGAGGACACTGCTAATGAGGAAAGGGCTAAGATTCCTCAGGAAGGCTGTGCATCACATTTGCAGCAGGTCAGAACAGCAGAAGGGTTCTACTAAAGAACTAAAGACGCTCATCATGAAGGGGTTGAGTAATTCTGAGAATGCAGTCGTCATTAAAAGTAGTATTCTGTTCTGAATGTGGAGAAAAAGCTTGTTCTATTGGTTGTGTTGAGATATTTAAGTTAGTCTGGTTTGATTGGTTTATTGCAAACATCAATAAACCATTTTGTACATTTGGCTAATAATCCTAATTTGCAATGAAGGTTAAATAAATTCCAATGCAACTGTTCACTGTTTGACCTGGACTTTCAGACTTTGGTTCGAACAAAAAAAAAGCAGGTGTGTAAGGTACCTCAGATCATGGCCTAAACCGAGGAAAAAGTAAAAATGAGCGGCAGGAGCACATGGGGACGTCTGGATCTGTCCGATAAGACATAACTGTTTCAGGAGGAGCATCTTCACTTGGCAAATTGGAACCAGTCTGGAGTTCTGTGCTCGAAGTTGGTGCTGCTGGTAGTAATGCTGTGATTTTAGAAGTATAGCAGAAGACAATCAATCGGTTCATTAGTTTTTTTCTGGAAAAGGCAACCCGCAGAATTGACAACATGCCAACATCAGACACATGCCCTTCTACAAACCAATTAATGTCAAGATTATAGAGACGTAGCCCATGTAGGTGAAAATGATGGGATGTACGAAGATCATGCAAAGACCTTCAGGTGTGAAAATGCCTGAAAAAGGTTCATAAAAACATACATATATTTCACACCAAGTCCGAGCCTGACAGGCTGCGATGCCGTGTACATTTTTCAATTAGAGTCAGCTCTATTTTCTGCATGGTCTGGATGTTATAATCAGGTTAAAATCATGACAGCTCCGTTGTCAAGTTTGAAGACCAAACAAATGAGCATCCAGACGGTGGCAGAACAGTTTATCCTGTCCAGAAACACCACACTGACCATAAGAGCTTTACAGAGACTGTGTGTAGCCATTTTATTAAGTTTGTGCCAAGTTTGTGTAGGGTGTTTAGTCTGTTTATGTCCACAGAGAACCACGAACTATAGCTTCCCTCTCTAATGGATTCTATGGAGTTTACAGAACACATAATTATATCATGTATTTATAATTTTACCACATTTTCTACCTAATCAGGAAGGCCAATTACCCCTGAACTGCCCCAATCACTAGCTATGCCTCCAACACTAGGAAGGTAAGGACTAGCACTGCCTCTTTTCCAAATGTTGCAGATTCAGCATCACTAGGTAGCCAGTGCGCTCGGCTCCCAAGCTCCGATACAAGACGTGACGCTAGGAGTGATGTGGAGAGGAGGTACCATCAACCCACCCCTGATAGAGCAAGGCTAACTGTGCTCTCTCTGAATCCGGCTGCTGATGGCAAGCAGCATGACTCAGGATTCGAATCAGTGAACCTCAGAACCGTAGTCTGCTGGACCCCTCAAAGCCCCTCGAGACAGTCTCACTAATCACATCTTAAGGGCAGGAGTGTTTAATGAGAGTTTATTCGTTTGGTATGAAGTTCTTAAACTTGACCTGCAAGATTTGGTTCTCCTTAAAAAAAAAGGAGTGTTTATTCACCAACAATCAGCACAGATTTGGCCAAGCTTCATAAATCGAGTCTTTCTTTACTCCCTGACCAGAAAACCATGTCAGCAAACAAAGCTGTAGTGATTTTAAATGAAACTCTGAATATATCCTCTGGCAGCGCCATTTCTCCCCGCACGAATGCCTTTCCTAAGCGGCGCCGATCGTTTCATTTATAAAAGGCACGCAGTGGAAAAGATGCAGTTTGAAGACGAGTAGTTTCAGCTCTGCAGAATCACTGGCTGGAGTCACTGAAGCTGTGTTATATAGATTTAAAGAGATTGCCAGATTAAATGGGGAGTAACTGCCTGAAGCTGCATTTCGCTCACAAAAGGTCATGACAGTAGACTCACCTGTGCGTCCAGCTCCATAATGTGGGCCACTTTGTTCCAACCAAATCCCACGAACCTGCGGTCATACTCGGGACTGTCCCTCCTCACCATCACGTACGGCTCAAAGTCCGCCTCCCACTGCACCCTGTACGGCGTCGTGGCCGTCCGCCATTTCGCAAAGTTGGTCGGAGCGTGGCCTTTTGTCCATACATGGTACCTGAGGAGATGCAAGTAAGTTGGCTTCATTAGAGGCAGACTCTCGTTGGTAGAAACGTCCCGACTGCTTGAGGAGCATCACCACATGTACCCCTCTCAGTTAAGTCATCTGTTCATCAGAGCTCTGAGGAAATTTGGAAAACGTGGAGGACAGGCTCAACGGATTGGTGAACTAGTACAAAGTGACCTGCAAATACTTTAAGACCCCTGAAATTACAACACCTAAATAAACTAAGGGTTTAAATGATATCCAAAGAGACCAAATGGAGCCACTGTAGAACTCTTATATAACTATATGAGGGTACTTTTCATAACATGACCATGTCTGTGAGAATATGTTAATATTCAAAAAAGATGGTAGTAACTTCAGGCTCCTGCAGATGGCGCTGCATGAGGATGATTGGGCTATGAATACCTGCTGGTGTACGACAAGATTCATAGGTTGAGAAGAGGTCGGACAGTGCAGTGAGGGTCTCGTTGGATGTGTGGAAAATGGGTAGCAAAGCAGATACAGTTAATGATTGGCTAAATGGAGTGATTGGGCCATAGTGTGGAGGGAGTAGCTGAATCTGCAGGTGTATGGAAGCATACGGTCATACGGGTCTACCAGCAGTGGCAGAAATCCCACCAGTCTACAGAAAACTCTCCTCAGAACTGTGGCTGAAAGACGAAACTGATGGACACGGACCGCTGGCGGGTTTCTCAGCTTATTAATAAAAATCGTTTCACTTCCAGACAGGAAGTGCTTCTAGAAGTCTGTGCAGATCCTTCTTCATCACCAACGTCTGAAAGAATACTCAACAGGAAGCTGCAGATTATCAACATATGGAGCAAATAGGCACGCAACAGGCCTTGGCCCTCTCAAGAATAAGGAGAATGGGGAGAATTTCCTGTAGACTGGTGGGATTTCTGCCACTGCCGGTAGACCCGTATGACCATATGCTTCCATACACCTGCAGATACAGCTCCTTCCTTCACACTATGGCCTTTGGCAACGCCCAACTGCAGTTACCAATCATTTACTCTGCCTTACGACCCATTTTCCACACATCCAACGAGACCCTCACTGCACTGTCCCACCTCTTCTCACATACCCCGAGGTTCTTATTGCCCCATCATCCTCGTGCAAGTTACTACCACCTTAAACACGCAAGATGACTCCAGAGAGCTTGTGTGAGAAGATATTTCTGTAAACCTGAAGGTGAAGAGGGTGCCCATGTCCAGCTGGGACAGAAGCTCAGCCTTGGATTTGGGGTAGGACAGCCGGTAACGCAGTGTCTCAAACGCAGGCACCACCAGAGCCTTCTTAGTGTTGGCCATGTCCAGCTGCACCACCGACTTCCTGCAGGATGGACATCATACATGGTTCAGATAACAACAGAAATACCAGATACCAGAGCCTGTCCACACAACAGCAATTCTTGGAGTTTTTCCAGTTTTCAGAAAGCCTACATCTTACCGAGAAATGTCAGGAACGTCCAGACATCTTGGCTACTTCTAGCCTTGCTAGCCATCCACCATCTGCCTCCTTAATCTGGCCATCATTCTAGTTCTCTAGGAACCACAGATAGACCCAGTTTTGAAGGCCCAGCTTACAGGAATTCAGACTGTGGAATTCAGTTCTGCAGCAGAGTGCTCCTCAGACTGCACACAAACCTGAAGCGAGGACATTACGCAGCACTGCTGTGACTGATCCACTCGTACCACCAGCACAACAGTGCCACTGCAGTGCTGAGAATGACCCGCCTCCCAAATACCACCTGCCTGCTCTGTGGTGGTCAGTCCTGTGGGGTCTGGGTGAAAGGAGGAGGCTGATAACAGAGTCTGCAGAGAAACAGCTGGATACAGTCTGGAATTAGAGAACTGCACAGTGCTGCTATAAGGGAAGTGGAGCTGATCTAATGGCCAGTGGGTGTAGAAACAAGCAAGGAGGTGGTATTAATGTTATGGCTGATCGGTGTATACTAGTTTGGTGAAAGTGCCGATGCGTCAGAAGCAAAAATTAGCTTGAGGAGTGAGAAATAATAGGAAAAAAAATTTAATTCATTTTTTTGAAATGATTCATTTTTTTTTTAATTCAAGTATTAAATTTATTAATAAATATTTAATAATAAAATAAATCTAAAATTTTAATTCAAATTTTAATCTGATTAAATGTGATTACATAGGTTTACTTAAAATAAATAAAATAAATGATATAAAATAAATGGTCAAATGGACAATTTTTCCTCAAAATGCTTTTTTAAATAAAATAAACAATAAACAAATTCCAATAAATTCTCCACCCCAAAAAATGTAAATGATCCTTGTGCGGGAAAGAGTCTAAACGCAGCCTTCCAGGCTTATTTACTGGGAGCTAAAAAAGAAAAAAATACAGGACAACTAGTGTTGTCTTACCTGAGGTACTCGTAGAGTCCGTACATGGGTAGGAAGTCGATGTCGGACAGGAACATGTAGGGGGTGTTGACCTGCCTCATAGCCACGTTGCGCAGCAGGTTCACGGGGTAGAACTGGCCCTCCTTGTAGACGATGTGGTATCCGACGTTGCTTCTGCTCATGAGCACCTCAGAGCCCTGAGCGTAGCGCAGGAACTGCTGGGCCTCGGCGTCGGACAGGTACAGAGCCAGACTGATGGGACCCTCCCAGTGTTTACAGATGGCCTCCAGCATCTGCAGCCTGCCAGATTCAGACATGTACATCCGGATTACTGATGTCAGACTGGTCTGGATTAATCACCATGATTTGAGGCCATTTGGAAGTGGTGTACTTGGAAAGGTTATACATCCCTGACAGTCAGCGAGGCTGTTTACAGACAACGGAGATGGGGGTGGATTTATCGTCCGGAATGGGAGGCAGAGCTTTTACCCTTTCTCACCACCCTGACCTTTTCAATCGAGTGGAGCCGGTAAAGTGCGACATCATTCTCACCTTATCAAGTCTGTAAGGACAAAACTGCACCAAGAAACGGACAAGAGAGAAAAACAGACCTGACTTTTAAATGCTGGCTGCGTCGGCAGTGTAGATATCAGTGTATGGATTTCTCCACAGGCCTTTCTCACGGCCACAATCCGTGTGGCTCCAACAACTACTTTAGTGCCACTGATTGCAGGAAGGAAATAAACAGTAAATCTGACACGGGTCCTAACACCCAACATCCGAAATCAATGCCGGTGCCCTCACAATTGGCTGACTTTCAGAGATATCTGAGAAACAGGCAAAGACTGAAGACTTCATCTGCATCCGAGTGTAATGCAGTGTATGCAGAACAGCTGGACACCCACAGCCAAGCCAGCCTGCTCTCAGAGTCGTGAGTCGTGACAAACAGATGATTTGTTTAAGGGAAATTAATCCATTGCGAAAAAAAACAAAACCTGGTGAAGATCTGAAGAGACATTAAAATACTAAAGTATTTGGACACCTGCTCATTCACTGTCCCTTCTGAAATCAAAGGTATAAAAAATAGCTTATTCTATTTTTGGAGTAAATGTCTTACTGTCCAGAGACAAAGGCTTTCTACTAGATTTTGGAGGAGCATTGCTGTGAGGATTTGATTGCATTCAGAGACAAGCTTTAGTGAGGTCAGGATGTTGGATGATGATGATCACCCCACCTCACCTCATCATCCCTGACTCCACAACTCATCCCAAAGGATATTGGATGAAGCACTTCTTCTTCCACTGCTCCACAGCTCAATGCTGGGAGGCTTTATCACCTCTCTAACCCACACTATGGTGCCAATAGGTTCATAGGTTATCTGCACTAGGGAGTCCTGGCTGCATGTGTGTGTGTGTGTGTGTGTGTGTACATCTGTATCATGACCACAAACATTTGGACATCTAGTGTATATTCAGCATCTGCACTTCTCAGTGACCGAAAGGAGAATCTAATCCAGTCTAAATCTGGTTCAGCTTAAAGGTTGGAGGCGTTGGCTTGGGACTCGAATGTCGCTGGTTCAGTCCCCTGGACTGGCTGGAAGTAAAGAACAGTGCTTTCTCCTCCAAGAATATTCACTTCTGAGGCACCCACAATTGCCGACTGGGGTCCAGTGTGGCTGCCCACCGCTCCAGGTGTGTGTTCTCACTGCCCTGTTTGCTAGTGAGAGTGTGTTCACTGCCATTTCCTGCCCAAATCCAGGAACTGAACAATAAAACAAGACTCGAGTGGGCAGTGGTGGCACAGTGGGTTACTGACCACAGGGGTGTGGGTTTGGTATCCGATACCAAAGTCCACTAAGCTGCCACTGGGACCTTAACCCTTTTTGCTGGGCTGGAGGCTGGAGGCTAGAGCACCGACTCGGGCTTTCTCTGCCAATCCCAGCTAAAGAAAGCCAAACAAGTATATAAGCGTAGATGACCGTTAAAGCACCGGCAGCTCAGCCCTCAGCCTCCCAAGTACCCCCCCCCCCCCCCCCCAACAGCTTTATAGTCGGTTTACAGCTTTAGGGAGGGGCGACAGTGTGTACTCTTAAAATTCTTTAAATAGGACTGATGATCCAGGCAGTTGCAGCAGGCGATATCTGACGGAGCCTGAAGCTTCGGACCCTTTAACCTCTAGGCTGTTAGTATCTCCAGAAAGTCTGCATTCCTGATACACCTTTAGTACAGCAACTTAGTCTGGAGCTTAATCACATATTTGTACAGTTATGGTGTTTATTGTATTTGTCCGTATCGTCTATGCAGCCTGTCTACTGTCCTGCAGTGTTGTACCACGTCCCTACCCGTCCCTGCACTGGAGACTTACCAGCCTAACAGTGTTGGGGTGTTCTGCAGAAGCCTGTATTAGCATAACCACAATAACAGTAGTTGATCTGACCTGAATTACTGGATTCATTTCCCGGATCTGAGTGAAGCTATTCTGGATCTGATTCTTCTGTTCATTCCTCTGTTCAGTATTCTTTCAGTAAAGCTGATTTTGAAGAGCTGCTGCTTTGACGATGGCATGCTTATTTGTCTCGCTCGTCCTCCAGAACACAGAGACACGGAGCGTAACCACAGTAACGGGCATTCTGACGACACCGCTGTAATGAGTCTGTTTCCATCTGCGTGAAACTGTGATGAAGGCGGAGTTGGATTGACGTAAAAACACTGACGTAAAAGTTTAATAAATTCTGATTCTCTGATTCTAATGGCGGCTCAGACGGAGGTCGTATTGCAGCATATTGGATATGAATCAGATTTCAGGCACAAATATGAATGTGAACAGAAACAGGTCAGATCAGATTCAATGTGGGGTTTTTGCTGTTCACACTGAATTATATATATATATATATATATATATATATATATATATATATATATATATATATATATATATATATACACATACACACACACACACACACACACATATATACATACATATATATACATACATATATACACACACACACATATATACATACATATATACACATATATACATATATACATACATACATATACATACATACATATATATATATATATATATATATACACATACATATATATATATATACACATACATTATATACACACATATAATGTAATATAATATATGATGTGGGCCAGTGTGAGTAGGGATGCACGATGGCAGCAGAATCATATCGATAGATATTGTCGGATGATTATTTAAAAAAAAAAAAAAAAAAGGCAAATATTTCAAACCAATTTTGACAAGAGTGAGTGACTGAGTTGAAAACAAGGGTCAGGGCCGGATTGTCTTAGGAAAGAAAACCATCCATCAAAATTCACCTACAAATGTAACCCTCAGACTTCAATTGGTCATCTTAAAAAATGTCCCTAAAAAGGTCTTAAATATTTTTGTAACCTTACCATAACCTCACCTGATTTAGAACCCCTAAAATGATCAGCCTTTACATTCTAACTACAGAATTAAGGTCTAATTGATCTTAAAGTCCGGTGAGTGTTTACATTCTCTTCTAAAATTCTCTTCTAGCTCTGGTTTTAGTGAATCCAAGTCTGACATGTTTCACATCTAAAAATCAGTAACTATAATTCAAGTCTTCTCAGAGTGTTCGAACCCAGCTGGCCACCCATGCTGATGGACGCTATCCGGTTTAATGTAATCAAAAATTCAACATTAGGACAACATCTAACACCAACGTCAATTTGACGTACGATACTGACAACAGCAGACGCTGCAGACGTTGTCCAGAGTATGCTAAACGTCACATATGCCATATGTGGCTGATTTCCTTCCAAAATTCAACGTCTGCCTAATGTTCGAATTTGATGTCAAGCCAATGTTCAATCTCTGCCGGATACGTGACTGATTTTCATCCACAATTCAACGTTGGAATTTTATGTCAAGCCAAGTTGGTTTCTTTGCTGATGTGTGACTCATTGATTTCCTTCGTAAATTCAGTGTCTGTCTAACGTTCACATCTGATGTCAGTCCAATGTTGGTTTCTTGGTGCATGTGACTTTGATTTCCACCCAAAATTCAACAGTTAAATTTCAGTTTAAACTGATCAGTAGGACCCAAGTCGTAAACACTGGGCATCTCTGCCCACGGACGGCAGCCATTTGCTAGAATACGAAACAGGACCCATCCCTCGTTTTTATACATGCTGATCTTCAGAGCTAAAAGAGTCGTATCTTACTCCAAACATCTGACTTTTCATGCTGATTCCAGCTCAATCAAAAACCTGACACAGTCTCTGCCTCGGCCTGAAGCTGCCTTCCTCATAAAGGGGTGACGGGAATGACCTAAACCCTGACCTTTCCTGATGATTCCACTTCAGTCAGAGCCGTCTCGGTCGGGTCCTCGGTCTGAGGCTGACCTATCACAGCGTTTGGAGATCTAATGAGACAGTGGGCTGTGAGTGAAGGCTGGCGCACAGTGCTGAATACCAATTCACAGTAAAAGGCCTGCAGGCTTTCACTGCTCTCTCCCTCATGCTTATCAATATGGACCAGAGGAACCCAGCACCTTTCTCGTTATTCCCCCACCCATAATACCACTGGAGCCATGAGTGTGGAAGCTACTCAACCTAGTAAATGACATCATTAGAAACTACCATGTACTGTGCATGGTATACATAAGCGTATATATAAGAGTATCCAATCCTACAGCACTTTAGGCCCATTCCCACATGCACTTTAGCTGGGAATGCCATGTTAACTAAATGGGAATGGTTTAAGTGTGAACACAAGCTGGAGTTGATATCCTGACTGTGGCAGGTGGCGCGGGAGTTTACGTGCAGGAGATTCAGGGCAATTTCCAGCAAATGACCTGAATGAGTTACGTGTAAATAGAAGCTGATACTTTACCAGGAAATGCAGCCGGAC
Source organism: Salminus brasiliensis (assembly GCF_030463535.1). NCBI lineage: Eukaryota > Metazoa > Chordata > Actinopteri > Characiformes > Bryconidae > Salminus > Salminus brasiliensis. The sequence goes on along the minus strand of NC_132879.1, from coordinate 55,843,949 downwards.
AAGTGGAGCATTACTGCTTATTTAACTTGAGTGATAAAGCCTTGGGATCTATGCTGCTTGTGTAAGCGCCGCAGCGTAGCTGGCAAAGCAAAATCTTCTACGTTTTTGTTTTTACAGGATTTTTCAGTCTTGTAAGTAAAAGGTAAGTGTGTGTGTGTGTGTGTGTGTGTGTGTGTGTTTACATGAGCTGTTGGCCACGTCCTGTTAACCCGAAACTCGTGGCAAGTTTGCGCATCCTCAGGACTTCCAAACTTTTTCCAGGACTTTTCTGAGACAATTTTCACGTATGACAACATGCATGCAAAGCCTGATATGAAAAGCACTGCATGTACTATTCAACACCTAGAACTACACTATATGTCCAAATGTTTGTGGACACCCCTTCTAATGAACAAATGAAAAGTTACACCCATTGCTGACAGATTGGCCCCATGCTGCCTAATGCCAGGCGTGGGCTAGAGGGGTATATATATATATATATATAAAGCCCCCCAGTATTGAGCTGTGGAGCGGTGGAAGAACTGTGTTCTCTGGAATGATGGATGGTGGAGCTCCATCCAGTACTTTTGAGATGATTTTGGAGTTGAGGTGATGATTTTGGATGATGGGTGGGGTGGGGTGGTGATCATCCAACATCCTGACCTCACTAACACTCTTGTCCCTGAATGCAATCAAATCCTCACAGCAAAATCTAGTGGAAAGCCTTCTTCTCTGGACAGTAGAGACAGTTACTCCAACAAAAGCCAATCAGCTCTTTTTAATAGCCTTGATTTCAGAAGAAACTGTGAATAAGCAGGTGTCCCAATACTTTTGTCCATTTAGTGCATATGCAAATATGTTCTGTAAAGTTCTGTAAGTCTAAATGTCTGACCACATATCACTGCTGTCCAATGAAAAACCTGTATCTCAATTTTCTCCATGGTTTGGACCCTGTAGCTGCTTCTGTACACTGTGCACGTGATTCTGGATGTATGGACCAATAGAAATGCTCTAAATTACCTGGAATAATCTGTTATTTTACATGGAACAGTTTGGCCTTCTGTAGTCATCAAGTCATAATTTTGGAGATACAGGTTTTTCATTGGACAGAGAAGCTCTGCGATGTAATTGGCCCAATAGCTCAACTTTTCCAGGATTTCCAATTTTCACATTTTCCAGGAGCTGAACCTGGATCCTGGTAATGGTATTATTCCAATTTTCTGAGCGTGAAGGATCTTATGTTTGGGGAAAAATAGCACACAGCTAATAGCATCAACACAACTGCGTACAAAGATCCGACAAACTGGACGTGTCCAGCTCCCGTTTCAGCAGCAAGCAGAAAGACTCTGATGTGTGGAGGGTTGAAATCAGCATCATATCAGGAGAGTTCACAGCCACATCCATTCAGCCGTAGCCTGCACTAAATGAGGTAAATCAGCTCTTCCCTGGGCTATGATTGAAACACCAAAGACCTTGTTTACCGAGGGCAAACAACACACACACACACACACACACACACACACACACACACACACACACACACAAACACACACTGAGTGTTTCGCACACACTGGCTGTGTTGAATTACTCAGCTCTGCTCGCTGCTCAGCCTGCCCCTAACCGTGAAACCATCAGAATGAGCAATCAGGAATTACAGGTCTCTGCCAAACACAGAAGGTGCCGTTTATTGTCCCACATTCACCCCCTCATTTGAAGCATGTAGCAGGGGGAGCATGGAGCAAAGGTCCTTGGTGGTTATCATTCGTCTTCCTTCGTGTTTTACATGTCAGAATCAACAATGAGGATGAAATCGGCCACGAGCAGGACGTCTAAACGAAGCAGCTGTGATTGGAGATGATGACAGCGGCCTTGTCGTTTCTAGACGGAGCGCAGAAGGTTAACAGATGAACTCGAGCACACGTTTGTTTTAGTGAGCGCTTTCTTCAATTTAGAGCTCTACTGGATTTGTTTACTCTGCTAGCCCACGCTTCCCTTACTAGCTCACTGCAGTGCATGACTGGCTGGTTGCTCTAATGAGGCTGTGAAGAAGCTCCAGCCTGTGTAAAAAGATTCAGCCGGAGTTCTCAGTAGGATTAGAAGGACTGAACATGCTAATGAATGCATTTATCTACTTTTATTTAGCCAAGTTGCACCCATTGCTGACACAGATTGGCCCCACGCTGCCTAATGCCAGGCGTGGGCTAGAGAGGTATATATATAAAGCCCCCCAGCATTGAGCTGTGGACGAACTGTGTTCTCCGGAATGATGGCGCAATTAAATCTTCACAGCAATGCTGCTCCACAATCTGGTAGAAAGCCTTTTTCTTCTTCTTCTCTGGACAGTAGAGACAGTTACTCCAACAAAAGCAGATCAGCTCTTTTTAACAGCCCTGATTTCAGAAGAAACTGTGAATAAGCATGTGTCCCAATACTTCTGTCCATATAGTGTATATGCAAATCTGTTCTGTAAGTTCTATAAATCCAAATATCGCACAAACCTGCACTAAATGAGGTAAATCAGCTCTTCCCCGGGCTAAGATTGAAACACCAAAGATTTGTTTACCGCAGTAAAGTGATGAAGCTCCAGCCTGTGTAAAATGATTCAGCCGGAGTTCTCAGTAGGATTAGAGGGACTGAACGTGCACCAGAAAAGCTCTATGCTTCTCCTGAAATTATGAGAATATCTAGTTTTAGCTTCTTATTTAGTTTTTAATGGGACGCTCTTCTCTTTCTGTTAAGTCATCAGGACAGACTGGCAGGCGAACACTGGCTGACGATGTTGGATCAGATATCAGGACTGACTCTGAACCGATTCGGAATGACTGATTCAGTCCTGTGACGAATCCAGCCTGTGACACACTGTGGGGTGGGAGAGAATCTGGGTATGTTGAGCATCATAGCCTACTCATGCTCGTGTTATACGAAAAGCTAGAATTCGATAAATAGAGCTCAGTACTTCCTGTAAAGAATCAGGATCAATACTGGCCACTGCTCAAGATTAGGGGTGTAATGGTAGGGCTGCACACAACGTATCGCTTGGCTGCATTCGCCGCAGAGCTCCATGCAGCAGTAAACGGCACGCTGTTAGCCTTTGGTCCATGTTGGAGAGACTCTCAGACATGTCTACTGCCCTCCTGTTGCCTGTGCTGAAGCCCCATAAAGAATTGTAGGGTAAACGGTGCAGGCGGACGTTCGATAGCGCTACTGTTCGGAGCGTGACGTGACGACCAGGTAACTATGGCGACAGTCTATAGTGGGAAAAAGCCTCCTGTGAGCTGTTTGGGGAACCTAAAAGGAAGATGGTGAAAATCTCACCTGTCCATAGAGAGCTGGGCCACCAGGGTGACGTCGGTCTGGTCGGCGCTGGGCTGGTACTCATAGTGCAGGAAGTAGAGGTGTGTGCGGTGAACGGTAAAGCGCTCTCGCCGGAACTCGTAACACGGGTCGTCCTCATCCAGCTCCAGCAGAGTCTTCTGGAGCTGAGAAAACATCAGAGAAGATCATCAGTGAGACGAGCTACAAGTAATTACCGCATGTTGTAATTGTGATCATTGATACTTTACTGTAAACAGCTGTTTGTACAATCTGGAGTCTTGTGATCTGGTCTTCACCACCACTGAATAAAACCAGTCAAGCTTCAACTTCGTTCTTTCCACACAGTCAGATTCCTGCTCATGTGCCTCAGTCGGGATCATTGAGGTCACTTCAGCGCCACAAAGAACAAGACCAATAAATCAAGACACAACAGAGGGAGGACGTGATGCTCCAGATTTGAACACTTTACTCTTCTCACAGCCCTCAGTAACCGCTCTTCTATATGACCACTACATCCCATCAGCCATGACTTAGTACCATGGACAGCGGCACACTCATCATATAATATCAGGCAGCAGGTGAGCAGTGATCAGGCCTTGACGGTGATGTTGGTGTTAAAGTAGGAGAAATGGACAAGCGTAAGAATCTGAGACTGTGACGTTCTAGACAGTGACTGGGTCATCAGAACATCACCACCAAAACATCAGGCATCAGGTCTGGTCGGGGTGTTCCTACCAAAAGTGCTCCAAAAAAGGACAACCAGTGGACCAGAGACAGAGTGATGGGCACCTAAGGCCTCACCTCAACTTCCCGGACTTATGAAAGGATCTGCTGCTAACGTTAGTTAGTCTTGGTGACACAGATACCACAGCAGGAGGCCTTCAGAGGTCTTGAGAAGTCAGATCTGTTGTGGCGCCATAAGTGGGACTTACTTTTTATGGCTGATTAGTGCATCTCCTGGGGCAGCCGTGGCCTAAAGATTTAAGAAGTAGCTGTGGCTTGGGACCAGTAGTTTCGGTTTGATCCCCGGGACCGGCAGGAATTTCCCCTCCCTCCGCAAGTCAGCCCTGACAGCTGACTTGCCATTGAGCAAGACACCTAACCCCAAATTGTCCATTGGTCCGGGTGTGTGTTCACAGTCAGGTCATGGGTGGATTAAATGCAGAGGTGGCGCAGAGGCGCTGCTGCAGGGAATTATGAATTGTTTTAAGAAAGGCATTAACACTCTCTCTCTCTCTCTCTCACACACACACACACACAGTATAGGTGTCACCATCAGTAACGTTTAAAAATTACATATGAAACAAATGAATGAATCCCTCACCCGCTGTAAGGCACCGAGCGGCTTTAATCTATTTGTGGCTGAAACATGCAGAGCTGAAGAAAGCTGGGCCAGCTAATTCCTGAGTGACTTCATTAGCCCAAGCATTCCATTAATGTGATTTAAATAGCTTCTCAAACTCAGCAAAATCGAGCGAACAGCATGTTTCTAGAGTTAGGAAGGACCCATTAAATTGATTAGTGCGACAAAAGCCGTGCCAGAATCATCCCCGAAAACGTCAAGCTCGGAACGATTTGATTAATTAAGGAACTGGGAGACGTACGGGTAATACGGAGCGCCGTGGCAAACCCCTGTATTCTGGCCAGGCTGGTGGGAACGTCACGTGTGTTTGTTTTGTTTTTTTGATCCACACTCTAGAGAGTGTGCAGCGTACAGTAAACCCATGTACATGAACGGGAGTGAGGGGCAGGTAGCTGTGGAGCGAAGCAGATTAAGATTAGGATCCGTCGGCAGTGACGGCAGCGCACTGTAAACAGCCAGCGATGCTGACGTCCCCTCCGCAGGGATGCGGCCCATATCGCACTCCTCTAATCCTTCCACACACACACACTCTCACACACTCTCTCTCTCTCGCTCGCTCAACATGCCTTACAAAAAAAGTGTCTCATTATAAAGACCACCTGCTGTTCTTGCTATGAGGGGAGAGAACGGCCCAGAACGAGCGCACATGCACGCGCACACACACACGCACACATACACACACACACAGTCACATGAAAGACCCATCTGTGTCCCTCACCCACAGAGGCATCTGTCATTTCACAGCACGGAGAGAGAGAGAGAGGGTGAGTGTGTGTGTGTGTGTGTGTATGTGTGAGAGAGAGAGCAGGGCACTTTGTCATCTTGCTTTTCACTAGATCCTATGGATCCGTTTAACCTCAGCCACGCGGCTTTTGTTTTTTTGGACTGAACAGCTCCACTGGTGCTGGCGTGAGTTATGTGCATGCGGGCTGAGAGGTGAAAGGGATGGAGGACTTCATTCTCCGTGGTGTTCATTCTGTCTGCACGTTACATCCGTCTCAACCTGACGGGCCCGGTGCTATTCAGGGTTGCACATCATTTCTCAAATATGGCCAAATCTTCCAGGCCAGGCTCCCACCTTTAACAGACTTTAAATGCATTTAGATATATTTTAAAAGGTGACGTGTGTGTGTGTGTGTGTGTGTGTGCATACACAACCATATCAGAGTATTATGACCACCCCTTGTTTGGAATGAACTCTCGGTTCGGTGCACATAGAAATTGGCGAGCACACCAGTCAGATGTAGCAGAGCAAAATGACCATCATGGGCCAAGGACGGACTTGACAAGGTCCAAAAAATGGGCATGATAATAGGGTACTGGGTGAAGGGTGGTATAATCGCAGAACTACTGCCTAATTGAGTGCCAACAGTCCCAACAGCATAACACTGAAGCCACAGGTGAATGATGACTCCAGCGACTAGTACAGAGTAATAGATGCACCACTGTAGAGCCGTTACCCTCTATAACACTTTCCATCGTCTAATACGCTCAGTCCATGCCACAGCGTCTCGCTAGTGTCATCCGAGATATATTGAATATGTGTGTGTGTGTGTGTGTGTGTGTGTGTGTGTGCAAGAACACACAGCTTGTCTAGTTCCTGTATAGAAGTACTACCAGTAGAATAGGACTCTCTATTGGCACCATATGCTGCCTAATGCCAGGCATAGGCTAGAGGGGTATATATAAAGCCCCCCAGCATTGAGAAGCTGTGGAGCAGTGGAAGAACTGTGTTCTCTGGAATGATGAATGGTGGAGCTCCTTCCAGTACTTTTGGGATGAGTTAGGGAGTCATCCAGCATCCTGACCTCACTAGCGCTCTTGTCGCTGAATGCAATCAATTCCTCACAGCAATGCTCCTCCAATCCTGCAAAATCTAGTAGAAAGCCTTCTTTGATGGACAGTAGTGACAGTTACTCCAACAAAAGCAGGATGAACGCTTTTTAAGGTGTCCCAATACTTCTGTCCATATAGTTGCTGTATACTGAGCAGTGCAATTTGGAAGGTGGCTATTTTAGAGTAACAGTCAGTTGACCCCCCCCCCCCCAAATCTGGCTGGACCTGCCATTGGCCCTCAAATGTTCCTTTACAACTCCATCACTGACTGTACCTGTGCATGTGGGGTGAATTGGCCTGATCTGGCTGACCGTGTGATTGGACATTTAGACATTTCAGACATGCCATCACTGCCAGTGTTACCCACCAGTTTTATACGTCAGTGTACTCACGTTTTCACTGTTGTGGTCAGTCTCGCTCGGACAGCCAAAGAGCTCCCTCCTCAGCAGATTTCCATCGTACTCCAGGAAGGTCAGGTAAAGGTTCCTGAAGAACTCCACGTGCTTGTTCTTCACCCGCAGCTTCTTAGGAGAGTTCCAGTGGATCACCTGTCCGGTCAGACGGAGAGGCACATTGAGAGAATAATAGCTGTGTTTATAAAAAAAATTGCTTGTGAGCCAGAGAGCCAGACAGACAGCGAAAAGGGGGCCAGTCAACCGTGCCGTCATGTGGCGATGAGGCGCATCAGCTTTTGGGTTTGGGACCCAGGTGTGTATGGGCAAGAAGGTCAGCGTTCGAGCCAGTGTAGTTAAAGAGAACAGCAGATGCAGTTGGGGAGGAGCAGGGGGCACCAGGCAGCCGTTCCACTACTGTCAGTCAGCCATTCGCAGAGAACGCACAACACACACACTTACACACTGTCTGACAGCAGATGGTCACAGCCAGCAGGAAGGGAATCGTACATGCACTATCACAGATTTGCCTCCTCTCTTCTCTTATCTGCCCCGTCCTCATCTAATCAGCTATACAAGTGGACGAGGTCCACAGCGGTGGTCCACACAGTACTGGAATAGAGCAGTCCTCGTTTGGCAGGCAAATGGCTTATTATAATTAACTGATATGAAGCCAGATTTATCACACACAGGCATATTTACAAGTTAAGATCAAACAGCGTCACGGAAACGCATCCCCTCATTCATAAACGAGGATTACTGGCTTACCCGGTTCCTTACTGGCAACCACGTTTAAAATGCTGTCACACGATGAGCATTCCCCTGCAGGACTGCACTGAGGAGCTACTCACCGAAACCCACTGTACTGGGCTGAGAGATGGACTCCTGAGAGGGATATCCGGTTAGTGGTGTTAAGAGGTCTTTACTCTGCTTTCCTCCACGAGGCGGAGTTGGTATGAGTCCCACCCATACCCCCCCAAACACTGGCTTTGATGGGTTTCTACAGCCGTTGAATGAGGTCCATACTGCCATCTAGCGGTTTAACGAGGAACTGCAGTGTGCACGGACTTCGCCAACTACATGAATCATATGATCTGTCCAGCTCTCAGGATCGGCTACATTATCAGGCGCTCGTCACTCTCATATTTAATGTGAAAATCAGGCTGACCGGTCCTCCCAGCTGTAGTCAAGACTGTGATGTAACAGTTTTGGGGTTTAGCAATTGGCCCGTTTTAAGCCTCCTTATTTTGAGTTCTGCTGGATTTAATTTTTTTTCTTTTGAAGAAGCAACAACAGTGTTTGAGGTTCATGGTTTGTCACTTTTATGTACTGAACAACTATGCCAGGATGCTGGCATCCACTGGCACAGTCAAGGTATCTGGCTACTTCATTATTTTTGCTAAATTACGTTTTTATAACATAAATAACTGGCTACATTTTTAAAGCTGCCCACCAAAGAGATCACCAACATTTTGGTCGCGAACACCAGAATCTCTGTAAAGACCACTGTAAATATAAGAGTCTCAGAACAAGCCCCACCCCAACCTCCTCACCTTAAGGTCAGACACATCTTTGTAGCACTTCTCGGAGCGGGTGTGGTCGGACAGCTGGACGTTCCAGAAGCAGGGCAGCTGGTGTACCAGGAAGGGGTTCTGTTTGATCACAGCGTTGAAGATATCCTGCGAAGCACAACAGCAGAGTTCACATTCTGTTACATCAGATACAAACAGATTCTTGGGCTCGGACAGGCGCCTCCTCACAACCCTCAGAAAGACCCGAGAATCAGCCCACTCCGTCAAATCTGTTAAAAATACAGGAATTTCCACCAGATTTCACCATGATATTAATATTGCACTAATATTGGCATATTATACAGCCATTATTGAGCAGATACAGTGTATCTCTGGCAGAATGACATTGCGTGTCCAGTCATGCGACTATTGCGTATTTGCCCACTGCGAGAACTAAGCTGAAACGGTATATTGTGCACACAGTAAAACACTGAGTGGTTGGTGTAGCTCAGTGAGCTGTGCATCTACATTTACAGTATTTGACTGACAGTCCTTATTTGGCTGACTTATCCAGAGCTATTACAGGTGTGGGAGTACGAGTACAGGCTCATTTCTACTCCCAATATGTAGAAAAATGAAGACGTCCTTTTTAAATGATGTAGCCGTCACTGCCCACATACTTCTATGACTCTTTTACGTTGGCGCGGATATTCAGCAATACATCCACTAGAGGGCAGTTCAGAGTCAAGAGTTTCTGACAACAACAAACATGGCCACACACTAAACTCGAAGATCAATGTTCATTTATTTAGCATCCATTTAAACTGTTTCAACAAGGTTCGGTTAGAACCCTTGAGAAATGGAGCCGTCAGTGCCGGGTCAGATTCAAAACCTTGACGCTGGCCTACAAAGCCAAGACTGGACCAGCAGCCCCTCCGTACTTGATGGCGATGGTCAAAAGCTGATTTGTACCAAGAGCCCTTCCAGCTTCAAGTACGGCTCGGCTCGACCCGCCATCCTTTAAGATCCACTGAAGACGAGCGTCCAGACTTTTTACTGTCCTGCACCGAAGTGGTGGAACGAGCTTCCCCTGGGTGTCCGAACAGCAGAGTCCAACGCTCGCTGTCCTCAAACCCAGACTGAAGACCCTCCTCTTCTGAGAGTACTCAGGCGAAGAGAAGAGTACTATGGTCTCCATATTGACTTGTGTTTAGTACAGTCTAAACTTAGAGTATCTCTGAATTATTAGTCTATTCTAACTAGCTGAGGTTTTTCTTGAGTAAACAGCAAAGCACTTTTGGAAGTCGCTCTGGAGAAGAGCATCTGCTAAATGCCTTAAGTCAGATCAGAGCGCACGGAGGAATCAGCACCGGAGTCCGCTGAGCTGATTTTGACCAGGGAAGTGAAGTTTCCATTTAAACCGTTTCAACAAGGTTCAGTTAGAACCCTTGAAAAACTGTGCCATCAGCGCCGGGTCACAGCAGTCAGTGCCGGGTCAGATTCAAAACCCTGACTCTGGCCTACAAAGCCAAGAACGGATCAGTCCCTCCGTACTTGATAGCGATGGTCAAAAGCCGATCTGCACCAAGAGCCCTTCCAGCTTCAAGCACGGCTCGGCTCGACCTGCCATCCTTTAAGATCCATGGAAGACGAGCGTCCAGACTGTTTTCTGTCCTGCACCGAAGTGGTGGAATAAACTTCTCCTGGGTGTCTGAACAGCAGAGTCACAGTTTACAGGAGGGTTAAAAAGCCATTATCGGTCATCGTATGAAGAATTCTGCATCGGAGAACATAAGGGACATCAAAAGGCCCTCGGGTGAACACGGACACTCGTTCAGCAGCGCGGCGTCCTGCGAGACAGGCAGATCAAAGAGCTGATAAACTCCGGTGAGTAACTCAATGAGCCAAATGTGGAAATGAAGCAAGCAGATGATCTGTTCCAATCAGCACAGTCATAACAGACTCGCCGGTACCTTTCTCAGCAAGCCACAACCCCAAACCCCTGCGTTCATCTGCTTGCTTCACAGGGGCTCTTTACATCATCATCATCATCATGTCTTTATGCAACACACTCAATGTACTCGTCCAGTCCCTGTAGAGAAGTACTGCCAATAGAATAGGACTCTCTGGAGCAGATCAACCTCATGAACCTGTTGGCACCATGCTGCTGCCTAATGCCAGACGTGGGCTAGAAGAGGGATATATAAAGCCCCCCAGTAGCATTGAGCTGTGGAGCAGTGGAAGAACTGTGTTCTCTGGACTGACTGATGGTGCGCCATCCAATACACTAGAGGGTAGAGAGACATAATCCTCATAGATAGCCCTCAGAACATGCAGGAGGCAGTGGTTTCTCAGTGGCGGCTCAGAGCTCCGGGCTATTGATGACAGGGTTGTGGGTTCGATACCCGGGCTCGGCAAGCTGCCACCGTTGGGCCCTTGAGCAAGGCCCTTCATCCTCGCTCTGCTCCCTGAGCGCTGGAGTTGGCTGCCCACCACTCTGGGTGTTTGTGTGTGTCTGTTCACTAACACAGATCAAAGGGTCAAATGCGAAGGACACATTTCGCTGTACAGTGACGAATATGTGCACCTTTACTTTTACATGCCAGGGCGAGCGGCAATGGAGGAGAAGAGACGTCTCAGAGATGGAGATTCTGTTCAAAACAATGGCTGTGAAGATTCAAACGAAGCTGCTTACAGAGAAGAGCTTCAGAGAGAGAGAGGAAGCGAATGAGGGAGGGAGGGAGAGAGAGCGAGAGCAGAGGCCTTTGAGGATGAGATGAAAGATCTGACCCTGAGCGTTTGGTAAATAGAGGCAAAACCAAGCGCTCGAGGCTGTAGAAGCTCAGGCTCTGGTTTTGCAGGGGAAAGTTTGGGCTGCAGTAAAACAGACTGCGGAACTGTTCGGTCCGGCAGCCGGCTCGCAGTGGTAAGCAGATATACATCTGTGGTGGGTCAGGTCTCCTGCTGGCTCACGCCCAAGTTTTTACTATTAATTTACTATTGTTTAAAAAGTGCTTTAAATTGTTAAACTGTTGTCGTGTAAATTTTATTTCAGTGTTTTTGCCCTAATTAATTCGCCAATTACTCAATCCGTACATATTCGTGAAGTTCTGATTTACGAAGCTATTCAGGAAACACTCTCAGAACTGACCTGGAATTTTTCTCCCGTCCTTCATCAGTTTACTCTTTAATCGCTAAGACTAAACATTTTTCGGGAAGAGAAGACACGCCCCTTCTTAATACAGCTTTGAAAACTTCATTACGGATCATTTCAACATTTCCGTGCTCCTGGGCTCCCCCTAAAGTTCGGAGGTGTAATTCTTGTTTTGAGCCACCACTGAAGGACACGCTGTTCACATGCATTTCTGGACAAGCTGAGAGATACAGAACTGTAAAAAATACTAGTGACCCGTATGAAGAGCTTTGGAGATGTTTGGTCCTCCTTTGTGCCATCACAACAGATTATCTGAGGTATTTAGGGCTCACGGATGCTCATGGAAGTCACATCCCACAGCTTACAGGACGTCTGAAGGTGTCCAGATATCACAGACACTTTGTCCAGACACTTTCAGAGGTCTTGTGGAGCAAAATTAGGCATGATGACCAGCTTCATATGGCAAACAATGGCTCTACACAAGGATGTGCGTGTGTGTTTGTGAGTGTGTGTGTGTGTTTACAAACCTGATCTGCTAGTGATGTAGACAGCATGCTCATCAGCTCTCTCTCTGCTGTCAGTCTCCACATCTGCTCCCACCTGAGCTTCCTCAAACGATCCAACAGCAGGAGAATCACACCTGTAACCCCCCCACCACACACACACACACACACACACACACACACACACACAAAGACACAGTAGGAGAGAGCCATTAAGCATTATTAAGATGAGGCAGGCAGATGCCCTTTCACTAATCATGACCTTGATAATACCATTTTCCACACAGCTTAGAGCGAACGTGCCATCGCCCAGCTGTCAGCCTCACAGTTAGGGGAAAAACCCACATTAAGAGCGCGGCCATGTGGTGATGAGTGTCTGATTACTTTAAGCAGAATGGATGTATTAGGGAACGCGGGGTGACAGTGGATTGAATAATGTGACAGCAGAGTAATGAGAGCTGTGGCATTTCCCTGGTGTAGCAGCGCTGTAGTGGCGCTGGACTGACTGAATCGTGGCATCTACTCGTGGTTAACTGACCGTAGCTGCATGCTGGATATGGACAGATGAAGAACCCTTGAACTAAGCAGGGAGATGGAGTTTAAGAGAGTAGAGGAAGATCTCCACTAAACAGCCCGAGAGCCCGAGACCCCCCCCCCCCCTAACAATGACCGCTTAGACCACCCGGGTATCAACCCCACAACCCTGTGATCAATACCACAGCACTGACCTGTGATTGGGCAACTGCTTATGAAGATGTTGGTAGGTGGTTGCTATGGGGTTGTTAAGTGGTCGCTATTGTATTCCAGGTAATGTTGCTATGGAAGCTGCAGGTAAGGTCTATTAGGTTGGTTCTATGTAGTGGCTGGGTGGTTGTAGAACAGAGATGGTTGGTAGGAGTGGGGTGTGGCTGATTAGTTGGTATGCCAAGTCTGTTGTGAGGTGGTTGCTGTGCTATATAAAGACGTTGCTCTGGTGTCACAGGTGGTTGCTAAGATGTTGCTAGGGGTTTGCTTTGACATTCCACCTGGTTGAAAGGGTGTACCACTAGTATCATGAAAATACACCAATTTTCTTTTTTTGCCACAACATTCCTCCATTCATTCCTGTGGGACCAAATTGAACAGTAAATTATTTGCGAAGCGGAATCAGTACCATGGATCATATACATGTAGATATAGAGACACCAGTCCTGATCAGACAGAACATTCCGGAGCTGGAATGATTGTGTTATCATGTAAAATGTGTAAGGAGTGGAAACAAAATAAAACATTTGAAACTTAAAATCTGGACGAAAAAATTGGATAAAAATGTTTGCTATGAGGAAAAGTACCATGGATCAAAAAGCTGCACAAACACGCCATTCTTGATAAGGCCGGCGGGCGGGGGTGGTTATAAATAAGTATATAAGTAAATAAAAATCTGTGGATCAAAACACTGTATACAAACACACCATTCCTGATCAGACCAAACATATAGTTGGACTTTAGTTGGGGGGGGAGGTCTGGATTAAAAATATGGATGGTATGTCGGAGTTGGAATAATGATCCTATCTCAGAAAAAAACATAACGAGTTTGCAAATAGCAACCACTGATCATCAGTTACCCACATGAGCACCCTCTTAAAATTGGTATCGTCCACAAACTTTTCCTATCGATCCAGATCTAAACCATCCACACATGACTGCATCAGGAGGCTGCATCGATCAGAACTTTCTAAAAACCCTGAAATAAACAAAAAAACGAGTTTCAGGAGTTTCCTCTGCAGGAAAGGGCTTAACAAATTCGCCCATTTCACACCTGACTGTGTTCCATCAGCCGCTCGAGCTGCAGAACAACCACCGTTGCGGTCAGAACTCCACTGAAGCCTCCAACAATATCAAAACTGGTGAAACCAGAAAACAGTTCCTGGACTCTTGTCTGCGGCTTCCAGTCGTGTTCCTATGGAATAACCGATGTAGTGAAATATTTACAGCGCTTGTCTGAGAGCTTCTGCTGCAGAAACTTGTGGGTTGGATTCCCAGGCTCAGCGAGCTGCCACTGTTGGGCCCTTGAGCAAGGCCCTCTACCCTCTCTGCTCCCCGGGCGCTGGAGTTGGCTGCCCACCGCTCTGGGTGTGTGTGTACTCACTGCCCCTTCACTAGTTTGTGTGTGTGGTACAGTGACAAATACATGCACCTTTACCTTTACTGTTTATGTCTAATGAAAAACCTGTATCTCCATTTTTCCATGGTTTGAACCCTGTAGCTGCTTCTGTACACTGTGTAAATAATTCTGAATGAATGGACCAATAGAAATGCTTATTTTATACTGACATCCATTCAAAGCGGAGGTCACCATTTTGGAGATGCAAGTTTTCATCGGACAGGGACGATATACATCCTTTTGCCAACGTTTAAGTGACCTTTGTCATGGTCATTTTCAAGACAAAAACTCAACCATGCAAACGCTGGTTTGCAGCTGCTGTAAGTCGGTCCACACATTTTCTTTGATGCTCAGGTCAGGTGACCTTTCCAAATTTCATTCTGAGCCTCCTCAGGTTGTCGATGGTGGATTCTGAGGTACGTTTATGATCATCATTCTGTTAAAGAAGCCAGATTTCGATGTTTTTCGATGTGAGGGCGGCCGTCACTAATGGACTCACTCACCTGTGTTGAAGCCTCTGCCTAGAGCAGGCCACGGCCGGTGGTTCTTCCACAGGTTTCCCAAATACCAATCACTCTGATTCTCCACCAGCCCCAGCACCTGCTGACCTGAGAGAGAGAGAGAGAGAGAGAGAGAGAGAGATATTGAATGATTGATTGATTGATTATGATTGTAATTATTACACTGAGCCCATTAATTCTTGACAAATTTAACACCCCGCAAGATCCGGTCACTGGTTCACCAGTCGCACTTTTGGTAGGTACTGACCACTGCATACCAGAAAAACGCCTGACGTTGTGGAGATGTTCTGATGACCCAGTCATTGTCTAGAACCTCACAGTTTGGTTCTTTTTATTAAAGTGTCTCAGATTCTTACGCTGGTCCATTTCTCCTGCTTTAACACCAACATCACCATGAAGACCTGATCACTGTTCACCTGCTGCCTCATATGTGGATCCACCCCTTGACAGATGAAGATAATCCCACCGTAGATGAAGATCATCAAGTGTCATATAAAGTCTATCTCTTTGACAGATGCTGTAACCAGATCATCAGTGTTATGGCTGATCATGCGTTTCCTGCCCCCTAGTGGATTATCCGTGCACTGCTTGCACCAGAAAAATACATACAGATTACATCAATTCTAAGCTTGAAGTAAAACAACTCTGGCAACTCAGAAAGACTATGAAGGGTTAAACAGTTTTGTTGTGTGTGACTGTTAAAAAAAAAACTTGCTGTTGAGGTATCAAATATGATACAAAATAAACACTGGTGGGCAGTGGTGGCTCAGCGGTTAGAGCGCCGGGATATCGATAACAGGGTTGTGGGTTCGATTCCCGGGCTCGGCAAGCTGCCACTGTTGGGCCCTTGAGCAAGGCCCTTTACCCTCTCTGCTCCCCGGGCGCTGGAGTTGGCTGCCCACCGCTCTGGGTGTGTGTGTGTGTACTCACTGCCCCTAACACGCGTGTGTGTGTGCGTGTGTGTGTGTGTGTTCACTACCAGATGGGTTAAATGCAGAGGACACATTTCGCTGTACAGTGACAAATACGTGCACCTTTATCCTTTAAAAGTCAGAAGGTCAAATAAACGCTTCAGTTCAAAAGTTTTAGAATTAACTGGTAATTATTTAATGGTTCAGGCTTTAAAATATTACACTTTCTTGCTCCTGGGCTAGAAAATGCTACATAATGCTGATTGAAACAGGATAAAGAAGACAATTCTTAAGGTTCTGCTCGTGACACCGACACCTTTTTCTACAGAAGGTCAGACCTCATATCCCTTCCGCTGAGGCTGGTGCTCAGACGACCCTCCGGTGCGTCCGATCTGCTCATCGGCAACGAAAAACACTACGCCATGAAAAACAGCCTGAAGACCCACTGCGATCACAGAGCAGCAGAGGCACACAGGTGCACGGGGAGGTAAATTCAACGGAGATGAATCTCTTAAGTATGGTGTTTTTCCGACATGGACCAAGCAGGTGAGACGGTTGGTGACTTAGCAGGAAATGAGAGCATGGAGGAGCACCTGGCTGTGGGGCTGTGATGGTGGAGAGCAATAACACAGGACTGGGGTGAGAGTGAGGGAGCGATCAGCTGGGGGAAATTGAGAAGTAATTGTGCTGAAAGGGACAGGAGAACAGTAATTGTCAGCAGTTGGAGAAAAAGGCCCTGAGTGTGTGTGAGAGAGAGTGTGTGTGTGTGTGTGTGTGTGTGTGTTCATCCTTCAGAGTGGCAGCACCACAGTGCAGGTTTAATGAAGGCTGTGAGCCAGATTAATGAGTGTATCTGAGCAGCAGATTCATGTAAACAAAACACACACACACACACACACACACACACACACACTCACTCGGCGCAGCCCAGCGTGACCACTGGAGAGGGACAAGGAAACAACAAGAGTCTCCTTACGATGCTTTCGGCTTTATTAGGACTGACTACTGTACGCCACCGCGACTTCCACTGATCACCATCGGACCCAACCGCTCCGGTTCCATCATGCAGATTATCCACAGATCCAAGGCTACAGTACATCATCAGCACTCGCAGTGAACTCACAGACTCCGCAGACTCGCTACAGACCTCAGAGGACGTGGTGTCATGTTGCAGTTAAGCCACTAGCAGCTGAATTCTGGGTCGTAGCCTCGGTTTTCTATTTGAAAAATGAGTGGCCACGGACGTCTACACCCCCAGATGCAGGACGAGGGCCACCTGCATCATGAAGGACCTCACTCACCCAGCTCACTCACTTTTTGTCCCGCTGTTTGAGGACACTAGGACACTTTACCCACACTTGACACTTGATTAAGCTACTGCTTTTAATTCAGTCATGCTGCTACACTCATCTCAGACTGGGATCAGATTCCTGCTGCTTTTTTAATTTCTCTGCTTTTCCACTTTTCCTATTTATGTCTACCCCTCTTATATTCTAGATTCTTTATTATTATTATTTTTTGATTTATTTAATAATTGCTCTTTGGGTGTAACTGGGAGCTTGAGTTCTCAATTTTGTGATGCAAATGACAATAAAAAGTCTCTCTGAATCTCTTCTCTTTGTATCTACTCTTTGAAACAAAATGCTGCAGCTTGGGTCCTTACTAAAACTGGAAAATTTTGTCACTGTCACAGAAAAACCTGGTATCTCAGCTTTACACACACACACACACAAAAAGTAACTTTCAATCGAAAGTTAATGTAAAAATATTTGATCCCAAGTCATTTTGGAGCATTTCTATTTGTCCATTCATTATTAAATTCTCATACGAAATAAAGAATAATGTAAAAAATAAATAAATAAATAAATAACTAAATAAATAAATAAAAACTGCAACAATTGAGATCTTCTCCAGTTTTATCAGCCATGCACTGAATATACTGAATATACAATTCTCTAACTGACGTATACAGCCCTGAGAACCTGTGAAACCTCATTTGCTGTTACGAATCATCATGACGACTTAGTTTACAGGTTGCTGCTTCATCTATTTCCCAGAATTCAGAGAGAATCAGCAGGAGGAAGAGCCTTTTCTTAGACCCCCCCCCCCTGCCAAAACAAAAAAAAAAAATGGAATAACCTTCTAGATACTTCTAGAATTCCGACACTGTCCCGATCAAGACCTTCAAATCTTGACGTTAAGTGAAGTGAAAAGTCACTTGTTTAGTTTAGCTTTTGGTCATGAATGCTCTCCTTTAGATAAAGGTTGCAGGTCCAGGGGTTCATGGACACAGGGAAATGCGGTGCTGTCATCCTGCCGCTTGCGTACGATCACTCAGGTTTGGCGTCAGTGTTTCAGGGTGCTTCCATGTCTGTGCTACCTTCTGGCTCTCTCTTTTTAGTTGGGCTGTTCGAGTCAGCCCTGTGGGTAATGTTCACATTCTCTGTTCTCCATAACCCCAAACAGAACCAATTCCATCTCAATCAGAACATTGGGACCTGAAGACCCAGTACAACACTGCTATCTAGTGGTCGGGGTTCAAACAACACTGAATGAACCACCGTCTGACAATCTTTCTAACCTCATTAAATATCAACGCTCTGTTTGAGAATTGATACAGTATTGCAAAACATATTATTATGATACTTTGACAGGCGATATTTTCTTGCACCCCTACTGGATGAAATCGAACGGCTTTGGATCTTCAGCAAGGTGCAGCAAGGGCAGTTTTTGGACAAAAACAGCTTACGTCCTTATTTGACCACTTTGCTGACCACTCCTCAGACTCCACACCTCCAAGGCCGCTTTCACAGTTTCAAAGAGAGGCAAGAGGGATGATGAAAATGCGGGTGGGAGAAGAACAGCAGTAAGAGTATCAGAACGAGAAGAAATCAATAATCACTCTACAAAACAAAAGCGTAATAGTTCACCAATGGACCCCGAGTGCATTCATATCCACGTCCGTCGGCACAAAGAACAGCGTTTATCGCCTCGCAACGACACCGTCTGCCGCTCAATACAACACTTACAGCCTGGACCCAATCAGCTGAGCCCAGATAAGAGGGCACTTGCTGTCGTCGCCACTTTTAAGCAAACTTTTGATGAATTCTATTAATCCTTAACAAAGCTGCTCTCATTATCAGCTGGACACGCTGGAGATCTGTTCACGCTCTGATGCCGCTGAAGACGGGGTTAAAGGCATCTCCTCACACGTGGACGTAATTAAAAGTGGGAAGAGATCGCAACCGGCTTTTCTGCACGTTATTTGCTGCTGCACACAAACCATCAGCAGCAAGGTCATTACAAACACACCCTTGTTTTCCCTCAGAGTTCCCATGTGTTCTCCCGTAGGGATGCACCGATCTGATATTAGGATCGGGTATCGGTCCCGACATTAATTACATTTACATTTATGGCATTTAGCTGATGCTCTTATCCAGAGCGACTTACAAGGTTACACGTATTACAGAGGTGGGCCAATGTAGTGTTAGGAGTCTTGCCCAAGGACTCTTATTGGTGTAGCGCAGCATAGTCACCCAGACCGGGAATCGAACCCCAGTCTCCCACATGGTGTGGTAGCTCAATGGCAGGTAGTGGTGTTATCTGTTGCGCCACACCAACTAATAAAATTAGCTGGATCGGGTATCAGATAATTTAGCCGATCCATGGAAACGATCCTTTCACTTTAATTTGTTGGTGTGAGACCATATATTACATAAAGTATCAGACTGGTATCGGTATCGACCGATATGCACAGTTTATGTATCGGTATCGGAACTCAAAAAGCTGGATCGGTGCATCCCTAGTGTCCCGCTCTATTTAACGAGATGACCTGGATCCAGGATTGGCTGGATCGCCTGTGCAATATGCCAATGCCACTGGCAACAGAACAACCCTGAAACACAAGAGATCCACCCACCTGCTTCACAGTTGGCACATGCCTCCAACACTAGGAGGGTAAAGACTAGCACACGTCTCCTCCATCACATGTCGGCAAATGCCATCTTTTCTGTTCCGATTCAGACACAGATACATGAACTTAGCGTGTGGGCCGATACCCGATACCGATCCGATACCATTGCTGAAATAAACCCTCCAGGGTTGGATCTGAGGAACACTACTGTAGAAGCTTAGCCTTCTTATAGCCTTCCTCTGCCTTGTGCCATAGCTGGCTAGTTTCTTCAGATCTTGGGCCAGTCAGGAGGAGCCCATGTCAGTCAGAGCATTTCTAAAGGCTTGGAAAGTCCAGCTAAACTGAAATAAAAGAAATCCTGCTGCTGATATTGAGCTGTAGTGTTCCCCGGTTGTTGATTTGCAGGAGCCTGTTTAAGCTTTGCTGTTACTCTTCATTATCTCTCTCTCTCTCTCTCTCTCTCTCTTTTTTTTAACACACCAATAACGCCACTTCTTTTATCTTTCTCCGTTTAGAAGGAGAACACTAACAATGCTTAGCTTGATCAATTTCCTTGCTCCCTCCTGGATGAATGGGAATTCAGTGCTGATATTAATGACTTGTGTCTCCATTCTGGCTGAGCTCCATTCAATATGTTCATTCACACTGAACAGAACTGCAGCCGCTTTGTGCTCCAGTATAATGAAGGTGTTTGGATATCATAACACAAATCTAGCGCCCCCCACCCCCAATCCCACTCCCCCACCGCTGCATCTTCACCTCTGACTGAACTGACATTCAGATGCAATTTGTGAATGCCTGTGTATGAGAGAGAGAGAGAACGAGAGAGAGAGAGAGAGAGAGAGGGAGCCATTCTAACCTTTTCTTAAAAATAGGCCTGCCATGATCATGCAATTATAGCGGTGCACTGAAACTCCAGTGACTCTAAAGCGGTGTATGCTTTTTAATGAGGTTAATCTCACTCTTGGGTGTACTCAATATATATGTTTCAAATACACCAACCAGCCAGAACATTAGTACCACTGATAATGCTGCCAGCTGAAGAGAAAACCTTGATTATCTTCATCTACAGTGGCTGAATCGGTCTACAGGTGGGATCTCGCTCTCTCTCTCTCTATATCGGTCTATCTATCTATATATACACACACACACAGCTTTAGAGTCACTGGAATTTGAGAGAACTGTCTGTCTGTCACACACACACACATATATATATGGAAGCGAGTAAACAGTCAGTTCTTGAAGGTGATGAATGGTCAAGCGTAAGAATCTGAGCCACCTTGACAACCCGACTGTGATGTTCTAGACGACAGGGTCAGAACATCTCCTAAACATCAGGCATCAGGTCTTGTGGAGTGTTTGCAGTATGGTCCAAGAAAAGACAATCTTAGGTAAAGGTGCACGTATTTGTCACTGTACAGCGAAATGTGTCCTCCGCATTTAACCCATCTGTGGTAGTGAACACACACACACACACACACACACACACACACACACACACACACACACACACACACACACACACAGAGCGGTGGGCAGCCAACTCCAGCGCCCGGGGAGCAGAGAGGGTAAAGGGCCTTGCTCAAGGGCCCAACAGTGGCAGCTTGCAGAGCCCGGGAATCCAACCCACGACCCTGTTATCGATATCCCGGCGCTTTAACTGCTGAGCCACCACTGCCCCTAAACTTAATGTGTGCAATAACTGTCCATATTTATTACCATAAATAACCAATTTGCCACTTTACTATATTCAGATAATTTATATTTATATACATATAAAAAAATTCTGTGTTTTAAATGTTTTATTTTATAGAGTGTTTATTCTTACATGAACGGTTGCAACTGTTACACCTGCAATTTCCCTCCAGGGATCAATAAAGCCCACCTCTCAACTTACAGGACTTATTAAAGGATCTGCTGCTAACGTTAGTTAGTCCTGGGGCCACAGATACCACAGCAGGACACCTTCACAAGACTCAAATGTCTCGAATGGTCAGATCTGTTTTGGCAGCACAAGAGGGACCTACTCAATATATAACAGGCAGGTGGTGCTAATGTTATGGCGTATATAACTTCATTGTAAACTGATGTTCAAATTATGGGTAAAGCTGGTGTTGGCAGCCCTCACCAATCCCAAGACTGCTGTGGTTCTCTGCACCCACCCAGTTTCAGCAAAGCTTCCCTACTACCCTAAATGTCCCCCACTGTTTCACACTGCTCAGCCAGAAGAGCACAGCGAGCGAAAGCTAACCTGGCACGCTTTACGGAGCAGTCAAGCTAGCTCATTTGTCAGTCTGTCCGTCTGTTATCCGTTCATTTGTCCAAACGACCCAAGCCAGCATTCTGGGAGAAAGACGGAGACCGTTCTGATCAGTATTTTAGAGAGGGTGTAATCACATTTCAGTACTGCTCAAATGTCCTATATATTTACCACTCCATTAAATCTTTTACATCTATGAATGATTTGAAACCCATAATGCCCCATTGTCCCAGACAGATGGGAGGTCCCAGGGCAGCACTGGAGAGCGCTGGGAAGAGCCGGGGAGATCTGAGGCCTGCCACCCACGTGTTCACTGGCACAGCACGTAGATGTCCAGCGAGGCACTCGGGCAAGACGCTCTCCCAGTCATGGCTCAAGCTTGTATCTATATATCCATATCTCTGTCTGTCTGTATGTCTATCTGTCTGTCTGTATGTCTGTCTATCTATATGTATGTCGGTCTCTCTATCTGTGTCTGTATGTCTGTCTCTCTGTATGTCTGTATGTCTGTCTCTCTGTATGTCTGTCTCTCTGTCTCTCTGTATGTCTGTCCGTCTCTCTGTATGTCTGTCCGTATGTGTCTGTCCGTCTATCCGCCTGCCTGTCCGTCTATCCGCCTGCCTGTCCGTCTATCCGCCTGCCTGTCCGTCTATCCGCCTGCCTGTCTGTCTGTATCTATCTGTCTGTCTGTCTGTATCTATCTGTCCGTCTGTCTGTATCTGTCTGTCCGTCTGTCTGTATCTGTCTGTCCGTCTGTATCTATCTGTCCGTCTGTATCTATCTGTCCGTCTGTATCTATCTGTCCGTCTGTCTGTCTGTCTGTATGTCGGTCTGTCCGTCCGTCCGTCCGGTAATTCGGTTCCAGATATCAGAACCTCAGTTATCAGATATCAGAACCACAGTTCTCTGTCTGAAGGCTGGTGTGCGTTGCCATGGTAACATAATCTAAACTTTGCTGGCCAGCGATAGAGAGCCATCCATCACAGGCATTCATTTGAATATTAGGACCACGCCCATCGTTTTCAGAGAGGTGCGAGGAGAGCATTTTGGTGATTTTGGAGAAGTGTTTTTATCAGGTTTCTGCTTCGTGTTTTCTACTGAAACTTTGCTGACTGCTTCACTGAACACCCAAGTTTAGTATTCTACAAAAAAATTAAATAAAAAAATACATAAATAAATAAATAAATAAAATCTGTCATTCAAACTGTGTCCCAGGCGCTTTAAAAAAATCAGTCAGCTCAGGGGAACTGTCAAGAATCTGCATGGGTGGAGAGGTTGGTGCGCCGCTCTACTGTGCAGCATTGCTTCATCATCTTTGAGCTCATCACGAAACTCAACATTTAAATGATACTGTCTAGAGAAGCCGATGAGTTCTGGAAACATGAGGACTGTGGATGTGGATTGACAAAGGAACAGAACCTTGGCAAAGGTACGTAAGCCGCATTTCATGAAAAGAACACCTTGCCAACTGTGAAGCATTTGACTGTTGAGCATTTGTGCAGCCAGTGACATTGGCAACACCGCACGGATGGAGGGAAGAACGGATTCCACAAAATAGCAGCAAATCCTGGATGCAAACGTCCAGACGTCAAACCACCAGCTCAAAAGCTGAAAGGAGGACTGGTTCTGCGGCAGCGCAACGATCCAAAACACACCTCTAACATCTGACGCGTGCAATCAAACACGCTGTGAAACCCCGAATCAAGAAAAACACCACAACCGAGGTCCATGGATCCATATCTTGCGCAAGCCTGAGCAGAGACCATCCTGTACCGACAGGCCTTCCCCAAAGAGGCCGAGCACATTCAGATGGGAGCGGAGTTTAGATGGGAGATCATTACTGAACTGATCCCTCAGAGCTTCCTCTGATGTTGATCGTGTGGTTCGCCTCGGCTCTATGACTGATATACAGTGTTTGAGGAATTGTTCCCAGTGATCCCCCCCAGCCTCCGAGCGTCTCTCCAGCCTCCTGTCAACACAAACACGCTCTTATATTATTGATCTGTTTGCCAGAGACGTGTCCCGAAGCATTCAGAATACAGCTGTGCTCTCAATACACACCTGTTCTGAGTCTCAGCTCGTCTCGCGAGAGACTTCATCGTTCACACACTCGCACGTTTCACAGAACGCCGGTGGGGTCGATGGCCCCGAGGATTAAACCTCAAAGTGCTGCTTCAGTACCTGAAGTACTGACCAACCCCGTTCCTTTGACCCCTTAGCAAGTAAGGCCCCACCAGGGGGTGGACCAGCTCGGCTGGCTAACCAGTAGCAAGATAGCTAATATGGTCGAGGGGGTGGTCCAGCTCAGCTGTTTAACCAGTAGCATGATAGCTAATACGGTTGAGGGGGTGGTCCAGCTCAGCTGGCTAACCAGTAGTATGATAGCTAATATGGTCAAGGGGGTGGTCCAGCTCGGCTGGCTAACCAGTAGCATGATAGCTAATACGGTCGAGGGGGTGGTCCAGCTCAGCTGGCTAACCAGTAGCACGATAGCTAATACGGTTCGAGGGGGTGGTCCAGCTCGGCTGGCTAACCAGTAGTATGATAGCTAATATGGTCAAGGGGGTGGTCCAGCTCAGCTGGCTAACCAGTAGTATGATAGCTAACAGTTGAGAAACCATTGATGATGATCTTCTACAGCGGCAGAATCTGTCAGGGGTGGATCTACATACAGGCAGCGAGTGATCAGTCAGGTCTTGAAGGTGATGATGGTGTTAAAAGCGTAAGAATCTGAGACACTTTGACAAGAAGAACCAAACTGTGATGTTCTAGATAGACGACTGGGTCATCAGAACATCTCCACCAAAACATCAGGCATCAGGTCTTGTAGGGTGTTCCTGGTATGCAGTACCGGTCAGTACCTACCAAAAGTGCTCCAAGGAAGGACAACCAGTGAACCAGTGAACCAGTGACAGGGTCATGGGCACTTAAGGCTCATTGATGCTCATGGAGGCCCCGCCCACCTCACAGCTTACAGGACTTATTAAAGGATCTGCTGCTAATGTTAGTTAGTCTCGGTGCCACAGATACCACAGCAGAACACCTTCAGAGGTCTTGGAGTCCTCAAATGCCTCAACAGGTCAGATCTGCTGTGGTGGCACAAAGGGGGGCTACTCAATATTAGGCAGGTGGTGTTAATGTTATGGCTGATTGGTGTATGGCTCAAAATGCTGTATCTATCAAAGTGTATCTACATACAGCTAAAGGCTTCACTGACTGCTGGTGTATTTCACTGGGAGAGAGAGTGTTCAGTGTGATGCTCGCTCTACCATTTAGGAAGGTTTTATTGAAACCAGCCTTTTCTGCTGGTATCAGGCCAGAACCGAAGCCGGGTACTGAATTGGTACTGAAGTTTTACTAGTAAGAAAGTTGGAAAACTGAATGAAACTTTGCTGTAAATGAAGCGTGAGTAGAAATGCCATTAGCGCTTCTGCCAGCCGTCCCAGAGTCGAGGCTTTCTGCCCAAAATGACGGCAGGACTGCCTCAGTTCACTAAGCTTTTGTGAGAGCCTGAATGTAGCTCGAAAAAAAAAGTGAGAGAGGAGGAAAGGGGGGGGCGGGGGGGTAAAAATAATCGCACAATAAAAAGAAAGAAAGAGGGAAGAGGAAAAGGAGGAAGGGAGGGAGGGAGAGGAAGAGACAGAGAGAGCTAATGTAAGTGAAGAAAGACTGCGAGGCAGTGAGCAGCAGGGACGGCCTGTGTGAAGGAAAGGCGCGAGAGAGAGAGAGAGAGAAAGAGAAAGAGAAAGGGAAAGAGTGCGCGAGCGTGACGCCGCATGATGAATCCTATTCATGAGGCGAGTTCATTCGGAACCCTGCCATTTTCCTGGAGACTCGGAGGCGGCGAGCTGTCTTTACTAGCCGGCTGAGAGAGGAGAGAGGAACTGAGAGATATGAAGAAGCCATGCTTTTCTCTCCCTCTGTGTGTGTGTGTGTGTGTGTGTGGGCTGAGGACAAACCTGCTTCACTCCCAGTGAGTTTGTGCACGATCTGCATGCACACACACACACACACACACACACACACACACACACACACACACACACACGCTGCACTACCACACATCATTCAGCTGCTGCCACTGCTGCCAGGGAGCCCGGACTAATGGTGAAAGGTTTGGGGGGGGGGGGGGGGGGGGGGGGGTTTGAGCAAACACCACACACTGCTTATAATGCACACAGGAATGCTCGGCTCCCGGGTGGGATCACGGAGCGAACCGCCTTTAACTTCGCCACAAAACGCAGACAAGCGCTGCAGCAAACACACAGCACAAAAGCACCCCAAAACATACGCTACATGTCCAAATGTTTGTGGACACCCCTTCTACTGAAAGCATTCAGCTACTTTTAAGCTGCACCCATTGCCGATACAATGACTGCCAGTAGAATACGACACTAACATGAACCTGTTGGCACCATGCTGCTGCCTAATGCCTGAGAAGTGGGCTAGAGGGGTTTAAGGACCCCCAGAATTGAGCTGTGGAGCAGTGGAGGAACTGTGATCTGTGGAATGATGGGTGGTGGTGCTTCATCCAGTACTTTTGGGAGGAGTTGGTGAGTTGGGGATGATAAGGTGGGGTGGTGATCATCATCATCCAACATCCGGACCTCACTAACTCAGCTCTTGTGGCAGAATGCAATCAAATCCTCACAGCAATGCTCCTCCTCCAATCCTGCTAAGTCTAGTAGAAAGCCACTGGAATGATGGTGGAGCTCTATCCAGTACTTTTGGGAGGAGTTGGTGAGATGGAGATGTGGTAAGGTGGGGATCGTCCAACGTCAACATCAGTCATGTGTGAGATGGTGGGAGATGGTGTGAGGCTGTGAGAGTGAGGCTGTGTCAGACAGTGTGAGGCTGTGAGACAGTGAGAGGCTGTGTGAGGCTGTTTGAGGCTGTGTGAGGCTGTGAGACAGTGAGAGGCTGTGTGAGGCTGTGAGGCTGTGTGAGGCTGTGTGAGGCTGTGAGACAGTGAGAGGCTGTGTGAGGCTGTGTGAGGCTGTGTGAGGCTGTGAGAGGCTGTGAGAGGCTGTGAGAGGCTGTGTGAGGCTGTGTGAGGCTGTGTGAGGCTGTGAGACAGTGAGAGGCTGTGTGAGGCTGTGAGGCTGTGTGAGGCTGTGAGACAGTGAGAGGCTGTGTGAGGCTGTGTGAGGCTGTGTGAGGCTGTGCGACTTGTGCGAGACAAGAAACGGCCTTGGAAACACTAGTGTCCTTTCTTAATTACAGTCTAATAGTTGGTCATTGTCCGGCCTTTTCACACAGAGTCGATCTGTATAGATTTACACCCAGAAATCTTCACCTCGCGTCCGCCGAAGTTTAGAGTTATTTGAACACGAGATTAAGGGAGGAGATGAAATGGAAATCATTAAGGGCTGACGAGGACGGAGGGTTTTTTTTTTTTGTGTGACTCAAAGCTACAGACGTGTGTGTGTGTGTGTGTGTGTGTGTGTGTGTGTGTGTGTGTGTGTGTGTGTGTGTGTGTGTGTGTGTGTGAGGGTTTGCTTGGAGGATTAAAGTGAATGTATAAAGTACAGGAGCAGGCATGAGCTCTGAGGAGATCGGCGAGTCAACAAATGTGTGTGTGTGTGTGTGTGTGTGTGTGAGTGTGAGTGTATTTTCTGAAGAACGGGACTTCATCCACAACCAGCAAGCTGACTGTCTGGCTCTTTTTGCTGATGGGCGGGACTTCATTTATAACCAGCAAGCTGACTGTCTGGCTCTTTTTGCTGATGGGCGGGACTTCATTTATAACCAGCAAGCTGACTGACTGGCTCTTTTTGCTAAAGGGCGGGACTTCATCCACAACCATCAAACTGACTGGCTCTTTTTGCTGATGGGCGGAACTTCATCCACAACCATCAAACTGACTGGCTCTTTTTGCTGATGGGCGGAACTTCATCCACAACCAGCAAGCTGACTGACTGGCTCTTTTTGCAGAAGGGAGGGACTTCATCCACAACCAGCAAGCTGACTGGCTCTTTTTGCTAAATGGTTAAACTTTGGCTTTTAATCCACGGTCCACATACGTCCAGGACCGTTTCTAGTTAGCATGAGAAAACTAGTATTATGGCAAAATGTGGCCTGAGATAAAGACCTAAAGTGAAATCTAAGAAGGCAGCACTGCAAGTGAAGGAGGTCATCACTGGGCTGGAAAAACAACAAAAGCATGCTAATTTGGTCGTCGAGTTTAGTCAATGAGTCGTAGCACCCTTATTCTACAATTACAAAAATCTACATTACAGAGACTCCCTCCTAAAAAAGTATATACTGAGGGTTTACGAGGGTTTAAGATTCAAACCACTGGTGAAGCCAGATTAGACCAGAGACGGACGAAAGCATCTAAAGCGGTCCAGGCTGATGGACTGTATCTGAGAATTCAATTTTTTTTTTAAGGCAACCTTCCTTCCCACTCACTGTCATGAATCAAGCTGCAGCACAGAAGGACTCCAATCCCCCTGTTGCTCTACAAGGTCACCCTGAGAAAGACAACTCCTGACAACCTGTAGCACCAACACTACTGCTGCACACTGACGATGCCTGGCTTCATATTTTACAACAGCAGCAGTGGATACAAGAGTGAGTGCAGCACAAACACTCCCATACAAATGAGCCACATCATCACTCAGCCAATCAAGCCTCTGCAGCCTCACCTACCCTGTAAAACAGGGGGACACACTTGGGGAAAACACACTTCCGCCTCACTGCGGGTCGCTGGGTTGAACACATGTACAGAAAGACAGCTGAGTGATCTTCATCTGTGCCTCGTCACGTGTTAGCGATTAAACCATGACTGCCACTGTTAATAATAGAAGCCTGCTGTCAGTGTGACTTAGTACTCCTCTGCCATTTCAGCCGTTATTCTCTGCCTATACACACACACACACACACACACACACACACACACACACACACACTTTTCTGCAAATCTCCACAATTATTATCACTGCTTTTTCCTCTACAATTAATTAGAGCAACATTATGTTGAATTTTTACCTTAAACCCGGGGAGTATAGCGCCTCTGTCGTTGCTAATCCGGGCCTGGCACGCTGCTAACTGCACTATGTCACTAGGTAAAGTGGGCTGGATAACCCGAATCATATTAGTGTAAATTCCTGTATTACGACTCTGCCGCCTCAGTCCACATGCTTCTCTACCTCCCAGTCACGGTTCTGTATGTCTCAGCTTGTCCACAAATACATGTGTACAGCATGTCCTTTAACAGTGGCTCAAAGTGCGAATTACACGCCCTGACTGTAGGGGGAGCCCAGGAGCAAGAAATGCCGATCTCCATAATGCCCACAAAGAGGTCAGAGCAAAAGGTCAGTCTTTGAAAAATGATGACACTAATGAACTCACTCTGGAGCAGATGAGCATGAACCTACTGGCACCATGCTGTCTAACGCCAGGTGTGGGCTAGAGGGGTTTAAAGCCCCCCAGCACTGAGCTGTGGAGCAGTGGAAGAACTGTGTTCTCTGGAGTGATGGATGGTGGAGCTCCATCCAGTACTTCTGGAGAGTTGGAGATGTGGTGGGGTGGTTTTTAATGCTAGAATTAGCAGCTCTGGGCTTGTAGGTGCTAAACTTCAGGCAAACGCCACCTCAAGATGTACTTGAGGAATACATTGGGGTCCACGCAGTACTTTAGTTATGGAGGTTTTGGGAAAGGCTTGTTAATTAACGAACATTTGGGACCCCCTTCCCCCAACACTAGCAATGCTCCCGACACTAGGAGGGCAAGGACGTAATACATCATAGCTCGGAGGAAAGTGGCAATCGCCATCTACCCACCTGGAGAGAGCTCGGCCAATTGTGCTCTCTCTGACTTCGGCAGCCGATGGCAAAGCCCCCCCAGCCTCCCATTGGTAGCGCATTAGACGGTTGGTGTGGTGCAACAGATAACACCACTACCTGCCACTGAGCTACCACACCATGTGGGAGACTGGGGTTCGATTCCCGGTCTGGGTGACTGTGCTGTGCTACACCAATAAGAGTCCTTGGGCAAGACTCCTAACACTACACTGACCCTCCTCTGTAATACAAGTAACCTTGTAAGTCGCTCTGGATAAGAGCGTCTGCTAAATGCCATGAATGTAAATGTAAATGTAATTAGACCGCTGAGCCACTCTGAGCCCAAATTACCGAAATTTTTACGAAATAGTCAAGAAAACTACTTTAAATACTTCTTACGAATGTTAACGGTCTCTAATGCTGCCGTTACAAAGTTTTTAGGAAACTCAGCCCAGGTAGGGAGTCACTGCTACCAGGTAACTGCTTGGATTTTACTCCAGCTCATGGTAGTTTCCTTCCACACAGCCGCTTAAATAAAAGATGATATAGTTTTCTTGCAATAATGAAATTTTGTTTTCAAAACAAAACTTTTAAAACGCTGCATGAAAACCAACATCCGCGCACAGAGCAATTACCTGAGAATTTTAGAGCTGCCTGACAAAACCGCTCCAATTTACTGTGCAGCGTTTACTGTACGTGGCCTCCAGTGCGTCTCTGGAGGAAAATGCACACTACGATAAAACCCATGAAAGGGATGTCAGCAGGAAATGCCTCGGCAGGAGGGCGGAAACAAAAAACTCCAGCAGTCAGCCAAATCCTAGCCCTCTTTCTCGACGAGCAATAAACCAAGACTAAAACTGTTATGATCTACTGTGGCCGACTTCGTTACAAACCTACAACAAGAAATCCTCTCGTCATTCAAAACTCTCCTCATTTCAATACCAGATTAAGGTGTTTGGGTGATATGGTCAAAATACTATATCACAATATTTGAAGTACTGCCAATAGATTAGAACTCTCTGGAGCAGGTAAACACTGACCTATTGGCACCATGCTGCCTAATGCCAGGCGTGGGCTTGAGGAGGGGTATATATATATATATATATATATATATATATATATATATATATATATATAAAGCCCCCCAGCATCGCTGAGCTGTGGAGCAGTGGAAGAACTGTGTTCAGCAATGATGGTGGTAGAGCTCCATCCAGTACTTTTGGGATGAGACCGGGAGTTGGGAAGTTGGGGATGATGAGGTAGGGTGGTGATCATCATCATCATCATCATCATTACCTAACTAACACTCTTGTTGCTGAATGCAATCAAATCCTCACAGCAATGCTCCTCCAAAATCTAGTAGACAGTTACTCCAACAAAACCTGCTTTAACAGTTTAGAGGAAACGATGAAAGAGCATGTGTCCCAATACTTTTGTCAATACAGTGCACTAACTAGTTACACATCAAAGAGCAATCGAAAATACTTCATAGCAGATTTTAATAAATGAAATAATAGACTGAAATGGGCAAATAAAAAGGGGCAAATACTTTTTCCCCACTGCTGTGATTCATTGAGATCGCTCACTCATCACAACCCACCCCCTCACGTCCACAAATATCGCTCAGCCCTTACTTTTAAATACCAAGTTAACATCCCAACCGTTTTTATTTGATGCTCAATCCCATAATACTTTGCAGTGAGCATCTCAGTCAGCCCCCATGCTGAGATCTGGCAGGAACATAGAGAGGCACTCTGCCGCCTGACTAAAGGGTGGGTGGAGAATGATGACCAGAAACCAGGCCTTCCAGGAGCCAGATGAGGGGGACAGTCAGTGCACACAGCTTTATGGGTGGGGAATGGAAGGGGGGGGCTGGATTAAAAAAAAATAATGCTCCTACTTCATGAGTACAGCAACTTTAAATGTTAACGAATGTGTGTAATTAAAAAAAAAAAAAGGGGGGGGGGCACTACTACCATAACCCTGTACCACAGAATTTGACTGCTTACACCACCTCACTGCGAGTGTGTGTTCTGCAGTGCTTGCTGTGAGGTTCAATAAGTACAGCAAGAGATGCATTTATACAGGAAAAAAGAC
Organism: Salminus brasiliensis; assembly: GCF_030463535.1. Classification (NCBI taxonomy): domain Eukaryota; kingdom Metazoa; phylum Chordata; class Actinopteri; order Characiformes; family Bryconidae; genus Salminus; species Salminus brasiliensis. The sequence goes on along the minus strand of NC_132879.1, from coordinate 55,812,267 downwards.
AGTGAGGCTCCTTTCAAACCGAAAGCTAAAAGTTCTCTCACATTTGCCCCTCCCTCCTTTTTTTTTGATCCGATCCGTTTTATGATCCATTACGCGACTAATAGTTACTGTATGTTAATATATACAGTGTGTCACAGAACAGCTCACAGAACACAGATTTCCAGCCAACATGCTCAAGCAGGGCTCGGATGGGAGGAACGTGGGCTAGGTGGGTTCCACGTGGGTTCCAGGTGGGCCTCTGAATGGGTCGGAGTTGTGTTGTTACTGGGACCCAGTTGGGCTTCCCAAATGAGCTCCATTATTACAGCTCACTCTAATCTGACACGGGTCCCATCCAGGCCCCACGTGCAGTGTACAACCCAGATAAGGCCCATGCTTAACGCTTCCTGGTCCCATCACTGACCCTGGTGGTCATTCTGTGGACTAAAACATTTAGTCTGCATTGACCCAATTTTTATTTATTTATTTATTTATTTAGGGGTACCCAAACTTCTGCATGTTACTGTACTCATTTGTTATGTGCATCTGTCAACATACCTGCATATTAGGTAGCAAGTGAACAGTCAGTTCTTGAAGGTGATGTAAAAATGGTCAAGTGTAAGAATCTGAGACACTTCAAGAACCAGACTGTGAGGTTCTAGACAATGACTGGGTCATCAGAACATCTCCAAACCATCAGGCATCAGGTCTTGTGGGGTGTTCCCGGTATGCAGTACCGGTCAGTACCTACTAAAAGTGCTCCAAGGAAGGACAACAGGTGACCCGGCGACAGGGTCATGGGCACTCAACGGTCCCTGATGCTCATGGAGGCCCCGCCCACCTCACAGCTTACAGGACTTATTAAAGGATCTGCTGCTAACGTTAGTTAGTCTCGGTGCCACAGATACCACAGCAGGACGCCTTCAGAGGTCTTGTGGAGTCCCCTTAAATGCCTTAAATTGTGCACAGGCCTTGGCATTCCTGCCACAGATAGCATCAAATTTACAAACCCCAATACCGAACCCTGTGGGACTGCCGATGAGGACAGCCACTGGCTCACATGCTTTATGTAAATATAGGGGGCGCTCCAATTTACAAACCACATGTCCATTTACATTTAGAGCATTTAGCTGATGCTCTTATCCAGAGCGACTTACAAGGTTACTCGTATTACAGATGTGGGCCAATGTAGGGTTAGGAGTCTTGCCCAAGGACTCTTATTGGTATAGCGCAGCACAGTCACCCAGACCGGGAATTGAACCCCAGGTGTGATAGCTCACTGGCAGGTAGTGGTGTTATCTGTTGCGCCACACCAACCATGAGGACGCTGCATGCTGGAGCTCGTTTCTATGCACAAGGGCTCTTTATTTATCGTGAAATCTCGTAGATCTTTGTGCGCACTCCAATTCGTGCTGGTTACTGATAATTAAGGGCCAGAGTGAATAAGCTGTAACTGCAGGAGAAGCAGTTCAGCCGTTCTCATGATAAACAATTTGTTGTTTTTGGCACACCTGCTAAAAACCTGCACTGAAACGAGCAGCCATTCTTTGTGGGGATGAGCAGTTACCATTACCAACGTACCCTGCACTGAAGATGCCCTTCACAGCGCCATCAAGCGCATTGTCTGTCTAAGCGGAGATGTTCGCCTGTAATGCAGCAGGTGTAGAACTAATGAAGCGCATTAATGAAGCATCTTTTGTGATCAGCTCGCTGTCGAGGAGCGTGCACAGCACCCGTTTCCTCATTATTTAGACGCTCTTATCAAACCCAGCCGGCACCAAAGCTACTGTTGATTGTGCCGTAGCTGCTTTGACTGATTTTGAACTATAAAAAGCCTTAAAAGATTGGGCATCTTGTTGTTTCCGGGCTGATCACTGATCAAAGATGAGGAATAATGATGGAGCAGCCGCACGGGGAATAAAACTGTAAAAGAAGAAGCTCGAAACTCGGGGTTCTCACTGCTTCTAGAGAAAACCAGCCAATTTCCAGAACCTTTCCAGGACGTTTTGTTGTGGCTTCAGTACACGCTGATAAATAACGGTGCTTTGAATAGCTGAGGGATGCCATGGTAGATCCACTGTGTTGGCAATGGAGATTGTGGAGAACCTTTACACATTCCCAACCAGTCAGCAGACATGGGTTCCTCCAAGCAGCCTCCTAGCACCTGTGATGCTCCCAAAGCAGGTAGCTAGGGTTTCCTCTAGGTCGTAATGTAGTAAAGAAATGACAGTTAACAGAAACCACAGAGGTCTTGGAAACCCGGAAAACATGCTAGTAGGATTTCTACTAAACACCTTGAGAACAATTTAGCAGACTCTGGAGGTACATTGGCAGTACCACTGTTCTACTGTGCAGCGACACCTGCACTAAGACGCCGTACATTAGTTAAATGGCAGCTATCTAGAAAAGAAGCCAAGATTGGAAAGCAAAACTCCACATGCTTGACAGATTTTCCAGGACATTTCCGGGACATAGGAAAAGCTCTAGCCTCAGGGTTCCCACGGTTCCAGGCCTGTTTTTTTTTTTTTTAGGAGTGAATGGAAGGAAATGAAGATGGTGCTTTAAATGGTTCTTTGAGGGATGCCTCAAAAGCAATGGCAGAAATGGCAGTTAACAGGAACACTGGAGATCAAACTTTCTCAGAGAACTAGACAACTGCTGGTAGGATTCCTAAAAAGACAAATGTACCCCAGTTTGATTGTACAACACCTTCCGGATGATGAGCGGACTAATCTGGAGTGGAGGTGCGCTGTTCTACTAATACAACCTCCAGCAGTTAAATGGCGGTTATCTATAAGCCAAAGAAGCCAAGCTGGAAAGCAAGGCTCTACACTTCCAGGTTTGACAGACTTTCCAGGACGTGTGGGAACCCTGCTCATATCTCAAATTAAAAAGTAAAAACTGAACCTGAGAAACTTGAGACCACCGACAGCCTGACTGTAAAGTTGTGTATAATGATGGGAGCAACAGATAAAGAGAACATCTGCAAAATAATAAAAGCAGTGCTGCACGATATTCAGAAACACTGACACTGCAATACATTTTTTCTTCTGCAGTATTAAATAAATAAATACACCAGGTTTTGCCAAAAATTCACAGTCGGGACTGAAGCACTCCTTATAACTCTGAGGGAGTTTTTCCCTGCCACGGTCAACTTTGGTTTGCTCACATGGGTTCAGGGTTGCAGCAGTAGGCCGGATTCAGGGGTTTCCATGGTATGAAAAGTGCTTGTTTTTGCAATTTCACAGTAGAAGAAAATAAATAAATAAAAATAATCGAATATTATTCTCATATATATATATAAACATAAACTTAATTTCTATAGGAACCAACATAAAACAATTTTTTTATTGTACTAAAAAGATAATATTATTTCACCAACTTCCACCAGAACCCAATGATCCAGAATGCCATGGTATTAATAATGCACTCGGAGCTAAATAATGATATTGGTATTTAATGTGTGTCTAGTAAATCTGCAGAGTGTCAATTTATCACCAAAAAAAAAAAAAAAAGCTGCAGCATGACGTGTTTGATCTAATTAGCCCTCAGGGGCATTGCCCGTCTTGCGATGCACACATTGCGACGGCGATGCTGAAGCCATATGCTCCTAAATGCAGCCCTAAATAAAAGCACATTAAAGCACATTACACAAACGCACTACCTTTGAACTTGTGAAAGACCGCCCACAGCTCAGCGATGTCCGTGGCGAAAGTGATGTCAGTGTCCAGGACGATGACTTTCTGCAGGTCAGAAGGCAGCGTCTTGGTCAGAACCAGCTTCATCAGGCCGTAGATACCGGAGTAGTGCTTGTTGGGGATCCACGACACCTCAGACTAACACAGTAAAGAATGTCAGTGTGAAGAATTAACACATTTAATTCTGTACATTTTAATTCTGTAAAATGTACATAAACAGATTATATATTCAAATATTATATATTATTATAAAAGGTTTCTTGTATTTTAGCTTTCGTAACAGTTAAATGAGTTTTTTTACAGAAACAGTTGTAATTTAATTCATGAGACAGACTGTATGTCTATTACTGTCTGATGTACTAAAAAAATACTTTCTTTTAAAGAACAAAGTTTTATTTTTAACACATATTAGGATACCTCATATAACATTTATTTATTTATTTATTTATTTATTTGTTTGTTTGAAAAAAGAGGAAATAAAAATAAGAGGAAATGAGGAAAAAATAAAAAAATAAAAACCTGGACAAGGAAAAACTGATCACATATGAAAATATTCTTTACTATGACTCAGAACTTAATAAAAATTCCAAGTTCCAAAAAACAAGTGTCAAAAAGTCAAACATGGAAAAACAAAGGAAATAAATGTGGAAATAAACAAGCTCCGTTCTGATTGGTTGCCTTAAATCAATTCTCATTCTAAACACAGTCTGGACTGAAGCACTCATTATAACTCTGAGGGAGTTTTTCATAAAGCCCTTTCATAAAGGACATCAGCGTATCCACGTGATACCAACAGGCCTCACCTTCAGTTCATCAGCATCGTAGAAGTCCACCCGGACGGCCGGCACCATCCATGTGTTGAAGAGGGAGGCCAGGATCTGCTGGGCGATGGAGTCTGTGATGAAGTGGAAGTGGAGGGGGTTCCGCCTGTCATACAAATAAATAAATAAATAAATAAATAAATAAATAGGGAACACAGAACCACAACGAAAAAAAGCCTTATATCTGCTACCTGCCCCAAACCAGCTACTTACTCCCTCCATCCCCAGCATCTGCAACACTCCACACCTTCCAGCGCTCATCCTGATGTTCCAACACATGGATATATGATGTGGCTGATTCAGAATATCTATGACCTTTACTCCTGCTGAGCTTTTCAGTGATTAACCACGGGCTAATGTGCTGTTAAAGTGACGTCATACCAGTTATTAGTCATTTAGAAGTACTTCTGACCAGAGGAGGATGGGGAACTCACTTGGGTTTAGGGTTGCAGCAGTAGAACGGATTCAGGGTTTTCCTCGGTATGAAAAAGCTTATTTTTCCAATTTTCCAGTAGAAGAAAAATAAATAAATTAAACTTAAATTTGATTATGGCGAATTTATAACATAAAAAAACATTTTATTCTTTTTTGATGCGTAATAAAGACCTCTTATACCCTTTATTTATTTATTTATTACGAATGGAGACTCATGTGTCATGTTTTATGAGTTCTCTGAAAATCTCTTCATATTCAAACTAAACATATCGTAACTAAAATCTCCCTAAATGAATTGATATCGAGTTGAATCGAATTGATTTGAATCAGAAATTGAATTGAATTGGGACAGTGTTGATGGCCAGCCTTAAATGTACTAATCATGTATTGATCAATACATACTGATTATGTATGAGAATATTATTCACTATCAGTTAAAACTGAAATAAAGTGTCAAAAATTGATAATACATAAATCACACCGTGGGCATTTGCTTATTACTGGTATTGAAGAAAATTAAAAAAGAGAGGACAATTTCTTACCATTTTGTTTTAAAAAGCAAATAATAAATCAATTATTGGAGAAAATAATCAGCAGATTAATCTATAAATAGAAAATAAAAATTAAAATAATCATTAGCTGGATACAAAATAGCTTAAAAGTGCTCAATCTCAGCTTTCTTATTTATTCTATGCACTTCTAAATTATATATATATATAATATTTCCATTGAACCATTTCTTAAGCTCTAAATATAATGAAGGGTTTGTTTAACCAAAAACTTCTTAATTCCTTTAAGGATCACTGCGACTACTACTACTACTAATAATAATAATAATAATAATAATAATATAAGTAATAATAATATTCGAAGAAGTGCAAAATATAACACAGATCAGCCATAACATTAGCACCAGAAGCCCTCTGAAGGTGTCCTGCTGTGGTATCTCTGGCCCCAAGATCAACATTTATTTAGTAGAAGGTCCTTTACTAAGTCCTGTTGTATAAGCTGTGAGGTGGGTGAGATCTCCATGAGCCTTAGGTGTTCTTGACACTGACGCTGGTCCGCCCCCCTCCCTCCCGTCCACGTTTTGGAGATGTTCTGATGACCCAGTCGTCTAAACCATCACAGTTAGGTTCTTGTTAAAGTGTCTTATGAGTGTCTAATAGAGTGGACAGTGAGTGGGCAGCGCAACACACACACTAACACTGCAGGGCTGAGAATGACTGACCCACCACCCAAACACTACCCACCTGCTCTGTGATGGTCAGTCCTGTGGTGGTCCTGAGCAGAGAAACAGATGGACACAGTCTGGACTTGTTTATCTACTGGAGCTGACAGAATGGGCAATACGTGCAGAAACGAGGAGGCGGTGTTCATGTTAAGGGTGTACGGGGTGCCGTTACTGAGGCACCGCGGTCATCGGCGCACACTGCACCCGCCTCCGACAGAGATGAGACCAGAGGACAGGACAGCGGCACTGGAGAAAATATCACTGACATTTATTGTTATGTAAACAAACATGCGAGTGAACACAAAGGGCGATATCGAGGTCAGCAAAAATGATTGAGGTCATGTCTATTTATTGGACGATAAGTCGATAATGCTAATTATCGTGGCGGGTCTAAGCGCTATACAAATAAATCTGACTCGACTCGACACGGTTGTTTGTCACCTCTGCCTCGGCGCTGTAGGGCTGCTTGCGTTTGGACTGACATTTCAGTCAACATCAGCGTGATCTTCAGCCTCTGTAAGTGCAGCATAATTAGCTGGTATCTGTTTATTAAAAAATTATTAATTAATTAAGTAATTAAATACATAAATAAAAAGGACCCTTTTATAAAGATCACGTCTCGGGCCGTGTTATTTCACAGTGTGAAGCACTCTAGCAGGTCTCGACTGTCACTGCGAGTAAGCGCTCAGGACAGAAAAAACTAGCCTTCATAGCAGCTGTCATGGCAACAAACAGATGTGGCGGCTCTCTCGAGTTGGTGTCGACGCGTCAAAATATGTAATTTATTTAGATGTCTGGTTCTCTTGCAGCACCCGCGACGCAGCGAACGGCCCCGAGCAGACAGGCCCGTAATATTCAATGCATTCTTCAGGCGAGGTAGATTTACGACTAGGTTGCCCATTTGTTTATATCTGCATTCATGATGACGACGTGACATTTGCTGAGGTGAGTCGAGGGAAAGAGCATCAATAATGCAGCTCACAGTACAGTACAGACCCACAATGCACAGTCGCTGGCTACAGATCAAGCAGCTTGTAAATCACAAAAGAGAAAGGGAACACATCCCATTCATCACCCTATTGACTCATAGTGCTCGTTGCCATGGTGATTAACGGAAAATTCTCCCCCTGAAATTCTGGCGAGCCAGGGACCCCCGCATTTCTCGCATTTCAGATCTGGCGTGTTGCACTAATGATGATAATTGCCCTATTGTTTTGCCTCAATAGTGTCTGGCAGGCCGAGCGGGAGGCGAAGGCTTCCGAGGGCTGAGATCTGAGCGAGAGCGGCCTGACGCCGAAGACAGGTAGGAACGGGAGAGAGAGACCGCCGCGGCCGGATGCGTCACAGACACTCGCGCAGTTTCCATCAGAGTGGCTGGAGATAAAGAGGAGAGCAGTGTTCTTCAGAGCGCTGGATGTGCCGGGATTTCCTTCCCATCTCGCTACATCTCTCTTTCTCCTCCAGACTCCAGAAACTACTGCTGCCTCCTTCGTTCAAAGGCCCGGAGCCTTTAAAGTGCACAGCAAAGGTGTTATTCACTGCTTCTGGCCGATAACGAAGTGCTGATGGGACGCACTTTCCCGAAACTAAAGTAGAACAAGAGTGACTGCAGATCATAAATCATACAGACTATCCACACAAACGCTGCTGCTGGAGTTCGGCAGAATGAGAGTAAACAGGCTGAGGAAACAGAGACAGAACAGACGAAGCAGCCTGGCTTTGAAGGAGCATCAGTCAACCTTCTGTCCCCTTTCTTCCTAATGACACACTGAGACACACGAAGAGCATCAGAAACATAGAATAATCATTATTAGGTTAGAGATGACGTCAGCACATACATACACCCTCAACACCCCACCACTACCCTACAACCTCCTCAACTCCCCACCACTACCCTACAACCTCCTCAACTCCCCATCACTACCCTACAACCTCCTCAACTCCCCATCACTACCCTACAACCTCCTCAACTCCCCATCACTACCCTGAAAACTCCTCAATGCCCCATCACTACCCTACAACCTCCTCTACTCCCCATCACCTCCTCACAACCTCCTCTACTCCCCATCACCTCCTCACAACCTCCTCAACACCCCACCACTACCCTACAACCTCCTCAACTCCCCATCACTACCCTACAACCTCCTCTACTCCCCATCACCTCCTCACAACCTCCTCTACTCCCCATCACCTCCTCACAACCTCCTCAACACCCCACCACTACCCTACAACCTCCTCAACTCCCCACCACTACCCTACAACCTCCTCAACTCCCCATCACTACCCTACAACCTCCTCTACTCCCCATCACTACCCTACAACCTCCTCTACTCCCCATCACCTCCTCACAACCTCCTCTACTCCCCATCACCTCCTCACAACCTCCTCTACTCCCCATCACCTCCTCACAACCTCCTCTACTCCCCATCACCTCCTCACAACCTCCTCAACACCCCACCACTACCCTACAACCTCCTCAACTCCCCACCACTACCCTACAACCTCCTCAACTCCCCATCACTACCCTACAACCTCCTCAACTCCCCACCACTACCCTACAACCTCCTCAACTCCCCATCACTACCCTACAACCTCCTCTACTCCCCATCACTACCCTACAACCTCCTCTACTCCCCATCACCTCCTCACAACCTCCTCTACTCCCCATCACCTCCTCACAACCTCCTCAACTCCCCATCACTACCCTACAACCTCCTCAACTCCCCATCACAACCCTACAACCTCCTCAACTCCCCATCACAACCCTGAAAACTCCTCAATGCCCCATCACAACCCTACAACCTCCTCAACGCCCCATCACAACCCTACAACCTCAACGCCCCATCACTACCCTACATCCTCCTCAACGCCCCATTACTCCACCCTACAACCTCCTCAACGCCCCATTACTACCCTACAACCTCCTCATGCCCCATCACTACCCCACAACCTCCTCAACGTTACTCCACCCCACAATATCCTCAATGCCCCATTACTCCACCCCATCTCCTCAACGCCCCATTACTACCCCACAACGCCTCATTACTCCACCCCACAACCTCCACAACGCCCCATTACTCCACTCCACAACCTCCTCAACGGCCCGTTACTTCACCCAATCTATTATTTACATTTAAGGCATTTAGCAGACGCTCTTATCCAGAGTGACTTACAAAAGCCCCCATTACTCCACCCAATCTCCTCAATGCCCCATTACTACACCACAAAACCCCATTACTCCACCCCACAACCTCCACAACGCCCCATTACTCCACTCTACGACCTCCTCAACGCCCCATTACTCTACTCCCATCTTCTCAACGCCCCATTACTCCACCCCACAACCTCCTCAACGCCCCATTACTCCACTCCCATCTCCTCAACGCCCCATTACTCCACTCCCATCTCCTCAACGCCCCATTACTCCACTCCCATCTCCTCAACGCCCCATTACTCCACTTCACAACCTCCAACGCCTCATTACTGCACCCCACAACCTCCACAACGCCCCATTACTTCATCCCACAACCTCCACAACGCCCCATTACTTCATCCCACAACCTCCACAACGCCCCATTACTTCACCCCACAACCTCCACAACGCCCCATTACTCCACCCCACAACCTCCACAACGCCCCATAACTCCACCCCACCTCCTCAACGCCCCATTACTCCACGATCTTCCACCCTCTGATACAGTATATTAAATTACAGATGAAGAATTCACTGGGCTGCTAAAGAGCTGCAGAAGAAGCGAAAATTCCCATTTGCAATTGTCAGCTTATTAAATCTGATTTAGCTGGAATTATGTGCCAACAAATAATCCACAGCCGTCCGATGCCACAGAGTCACGGTCACTCAACCCGAAGACTGTGCAAATGTTTACACCAGACCTGTATAAACATTCGCCGGCAGAGACAAGTGAGCAACCTCAGCAATTTCACTCAACCTAAAGATCAATGTTAAAACTGCATACATAATAATGTTTATGATTTCCAGACCGGCGTTTACATCCATCCACGGCTCAGAAAACTCGGCATAAGGAAGTTCAGTCCATCGCGTCAGTGAGGCATCTGGCACGGAGGCTGCGGAGCAATACAAGTGCACTTCAGCAACTGTTCTAAATACTGCAGATGCTTTAGACACTCCATTAAAATTACGTCTGCTCCACTTCCTAATTGTTTAATTGAAGTGACTAACAGCTGGAAATAGCACACAAACTCATTACGAGATTCTGTCCTCATGAATGATCTGCTGGGTCTTCTTCAGAAACGTACACTATATAGGTATTATAGAATTATGTGATATAGGCAAACCCTGTTTACTCTGGTCCTGTCCTGTCCTGCCTCTACGCTGCAGTAGTTCTGGTCCATTAGTGGACCCTGAGAGAGAATACGCCCCTTTCTAACATGACTTTCTTCTGGCTTCAGCCATATAGAAAGATAGCAAATGGTCATCTTCCTCCTTTGTTTGTATGATGATTGCTCTTCGGGGCAGTGGTGGCTCAGCGGTCAGAGCTCCGGGCTGTTGATGACAGGGTTGCGGGTTCGATACCCGGGCTCGGCCAGCTGCCACTGTTGGGCCCTTGGGCCCAGTTCTGCACCTCGGGTGCTGGAGTTGGCTGCCCACCACTCTGTGTGTGTGTGTGTGCTCACTGCCCCTAGTATCAATATCCTCAACGCCCCATTAGTCCACCCCACAACCTCCTCAACGCCCCATTACTCCACCCCACAACCACCTCAACGCCCCATTAGTCCACCCCACAACCACCTCAACGCCCCATTAGTCCACCCCACAACCTCCTCAACGCCCCATTAGTCCACCCCACAACCTCCTCAACGCCCATTACTCCACCCCACAACCACCTCAACGCCCCATTAGTCCACCCCACAACCTCCTCAACGCCCCATTAGTCCACCCCACAACCTCCTCAACGCCCCATTACTCCACCCCACAACCTCCTCAACGCCCCATTACTCCACCCCACAACCTCCTCAACGCCCCATTACTCCACCCCACAACCTCCTCAACGCCCCATTACTCCACCCCACAACCTCCTCAACGCCCCATATCCTCAACGCCCCATTACTCCACCCCACAACCTCCTCAACACCCCATATCCTCAACGCCCCATTACTCCACCCCACAAGCTACACAACTACCGTATGTATTCAAAGTACCCTCACCTTCATCCCCCTCCTTGAACCCCTCTTCTTCATCATCCTTTCCCAATTTATATAAGGTCCTCCCAAAATATCCCTAATAAGACTGGATTAGATTGGACTGTACTGGGCTAGACTGTCCGTGATCCACTAAGCTGTGTCGGTGTATGATTTTCAGATCCAGTCTCCTGACTCCTGAATCTGCCTCCTGTATGCCGGATTTCTAACAAGACAACCAGTTCCTGGGCTTGTTAAGAACAATGCACTGGGTCATTTCATTCAGAAGACTGGACTCTTGTTTCTCTGTAATCTCAGAGGGTAATCTAGTGGTTTCTACCCACCACTAAACAGCAGGGATTTAAAAAAAAAAAAAATCGATATATCGAAGTATTGCAATATAACGTTTTGCAATACTGTATCAATTCTCCAAATCACTGATCATTAATGAATAGTTTAGATGTAAAGCCTGATGTCAGACAGTGGTTCATCTAGTGTGGTGTTTAAACCCCGACCACTAGAGGTCAGTGTTGATCCTCAGATTCCACTGTTCTGATTGGATAAAAAGTCAACAGTTCTTTTATTTGAGACAGTTTCTCTCAAATTTGATTGGAATTTATTGCAATATATCGAATCGCATCCCGTTTCGTTCCTCCCAAAACACAACTTAATAACAAATGTGCGAGGGGCGGGGCATCTGACAAGGGGTGGGATCTACATATCAGGCAGCAGGTGAACAGTGATCAGGTCTTGAAGGTGATGTTGGTGTTGAAAGCAGGAAGTGTAAGAATCTGAGACACTTTGACAAGAAGAACCAAATTGTGAGGTTCTAGACAGTGACTGGGTCATCAGAACATCTCCATTATGCAGTGGTCAGTACCTACCAAAAGTGCTCCAAGAAAAGACAACCGGTGAACCCTTGAGCACCCAAGGCTCATTGATGCTCATATAGGCCCCGCCCACCTCACAACTTACTGGACTTATTAAAGGATCTGCTGCTAACGTTAGTTAGTCTTGGCGCCACAGATACCACAGCAGGACGCCTTCAGAGGTCTTGTAGAGTCCTCAAATGCCTCAACAGGTCAGATCTGTTGTGGCGGCACACGAGAGACCTACTCAATATTAGGCAGGTGGAATTTATGTCATGGCGGATCGGTGTATATCTCAATATATCGAGTTGCATCGGAATCGTAATGCAGATCGTAGCGCCAGGTTCTTGCCAATAGACAGCCCTAAAGCTAACAAGCCTATAATAGCAGAGGTCAGCAGGTAAAATAACAGGGTGGTAAATAGGCGTGTAAATCTCAGCTTGGACTCACCTATGAAACAGCACAGACTTGACCAGGGTCACCACGTCTCGGCTTGCGTTGTAGCCTGCGCACACAATGGCAACGTGGATGGTCTGAGGGGGGGGGAGAGAGAGGCACAAGCGTAAGGCAAGCATGTGAACACTAACACCTAATGCAGCGTGGCGCTCAAAGCCTTGGCTCATTAGTGGACAGCGTACTGCTTTTTTCCCCCGGCCTGCTGCTTCACTTTGAGCCTCTGTGAACATCTCCTCCAAGCTGCTGCAGAGCTACGCTAATAAGTCTCTTCCCCACACCCTCTTCCACCATCAAACCTCTTCAGTTGACTGAAAGAGCTGTAGGAGTGTCTCCAGAGGGGCCTTCGTTGTACCGCGTCAGATAGCAGCACAACACCCAGCAAAGAAAAGCGGCTGGAGCTCACCTGTATCTTCTTTCTCCCTCCACAGCTCAGGCGGGCACAGGGAGGGGTATAATTGATCCTGACCTGCAAGAGAGGGTCATCTGCTCTCCCTCTCCCGGTCAGTGCTGCCTTGCCAGTGGGCAAGTATAACCTAGCTTATCTAATCATGAGGAAATGAGACAGTAGAGGCATACACGTATACTGTACAACGCCTCTTCACAGCAGCACAGCACATCTTCATGCATCTTCTTAGAGCTTGTGCCAGTTAGGATGATAGATGGTAAAACAGGCACATTAGATAACTTTGCAAGGTAACAGCCGAGAATATTATTAATTATTAGAATAATTATTACATAATAATTGGCAAAATTATCCAACAATATCTATTCAAATGTGCTCGGATCAGCCCCAGTCCGATATCAGCCCAATTTTGCCACAATTTTTATTTATTAGTATTATTTTTAACATTGAATTTTTTTCTTACAACAATACCAACATGCTTAAAGCACCTTGGTACAGAAGTGGTGTCAATCAGCTGTTCAGGATTTGATTGACAGCTCTTGCCTGGCACGGCTCTGGCACACAACCAGCCTCCAGAGATTTAAGCCTCTGTGGGATGTGTGATGTCTGAAAAGAGCATGAGCCTTGGAAACGCATCCAATTTGGATTTAATACAGAGCTGTAGCCAAGCAGCGCAACCAGCATGGCAAATGTTACATAGAGTAGAGATGTACAGCGCTTAAACAAATGCGCCACGACAGTCATGACCTGCCGGTGCTACACCACTTTGATCGGTGTTAGATTAAAAAGGTAGATCAGCAGCGAATACTAATGGGCTCTAAGCTCTAATGCCAATGAAAGATTAGGTCTGTACGGAACCTGACGACATGTGCTAAGCCAGTGAATAGAGAGCTCAGAATGTTTACAGATGAAGAAGCAAAGCCCTCTAAGTGTGAATTTAAGGGTGGGAGATATCGTAAAAACATACCATCTCCATACTTGGCAAGAAATTCGTTATGTGGCGATACTATTTTATTGGTGCATTTAGTTGATTTCAACATAATTATCTATTTTCCTTAAAAATGATTACACTGGTTAATGTTTATACGATCTCTGTAGCAACTCCATGACTCTGATGTCTTCCTAGATGTGCCGCCGGAGTGACTCTACATCGCTTTCCCAGGTTTTTCTAAATAGCAGCTCTGATGTTCTCCCACACCCATCACCACAACTGACTACATCGTGGTCATCAACTCATCAAATGTTTTCCCCAGAGTGACTCTACATCACAGCTCAGACTACCATTGGAGTGACTCTACATCATGGGTCTGATGTTTTACCAGACTCATCGTCAGAGTGATCCTAGTGCTCTAGGACTACCACTGGAGTGACCCTACATCACTGGTCCAGGGCTACCACTGGAGTGACCCTACATCACGGCTCGGATGTTGTCCCAGACTCAATGCTGGAGTGACCCTATATCACGGCTCGGATGTTGTCCCAGACTCAATGCTGGAGTCACTCTACATCATGGCTCGGATGTTTTCCCAGGGCTACCACTGGAGTGACCCTACATCACTGGTCCAGGGCTACCACTGGAGTAACCCTACATCACGGCTCGGATGTTGTCCCAGACTCAATGCTGGAGTCACTCTACATCATGGCTTGGATGTTGTCCCAGACTCAATGCTGGAGTCACTCTACATCATGGCTCGGATGTTTTCCCAGGGCTACCACTGGAGTAACCCTACATCACGGCTCGGATGTTGTCCCAGACTCAATGCTGGAGTCACTCTACATCATGGCTTGGATGTTGTCCCAGACTCAATGCTGGAGTGACTCTACATCATGGCTCGGATGTTGTCCCAGGGCTACCACTGGAGTGACTCTACATCATGGCTCGGATGTTGTCCCAGGACTACCAGTGGAGTGACTCTACATCATGGCTTGGATGTTTTCCAGAATCTCTGCTGGAGTGACTCTACATCATGGCTCGGATGTTGTCCCAGGGCTACCACTGGAGTGACTCTACATCATGGTTTGGATGTTTTCCAGAATCTCTACTGGAGTGACTCTACATCATGGCTCGGATGTTGTCCCAGGACTATCACTGGAGTGACTCTACATCATGGCTCAGATGTTTCTTTCAGAACTACCACCAATATTTTCCCTGACTGAACAACTTGGAATCTGAGGTTTTTTTTTTCAATCTAACTTAAAAAAAAAAAAAAAAAAAAAAAAAAAAAAAGTCAAATATCTTTGGTATCACTTTTATAATATTTTGGCCCTTCCTGAACAGTGGGATTTTTCACGCCCCTCAGTCTTACCTCACATTTGTCGACAACAGGCTGTTGGACGCAGCTGGAGCTGTTGCCTGTGGTGATCACTTTCTGTGCCTCGCTATCCCCAGTACCTTCCTCCGTGGAGTGTGGATGTGACTGATTGCCATGCCGACTGTTGCCGTGGTGGACGGAGTGAGTGGGGTTTTTGGGCGGCTGGCTCAGCTCTCTCCTCAAGGCGCGGTTCTCTTCCTCCACCTCTCGAACCCGAAGCTCCAGAGCCTGGCGCTCATCGGCGCCACCAACCAGCGTGGAGGACTGGGGCTCCAGCGGGGACAGAGGCAGAGGCTTCACTGTGGAGATGAGAAAAAGAGAGAAAGAGAGAGAAAGAGCGTCTTTACCCAAACACAGGGATTACGGATGCTGACTTCAGGGAAATACAACCATGACCTTTGCAGAAGGCTTATTTATACTGAAGATAAAGTCCTGACAGCGGAGGGAACTGCTCACAGATCAGTTCAGATCATTGTAGCATCAGTTCTAATGTCAGTCACAGAGGAGGCTCTCCTATAGGGGAAGGCAGAGTTAGAACAGCCAGTGTGGCTGGCCAGTAATTTCCAATTAGTAGTCAGGACAGCGTGGTAATGCGCTGCACGCCTTGAGAAACATGAATGGTATTCAATCAATTCCCTGGCTGCTGAAAAGACGAACTTTACTGACCAGAAGTTCCGAACAGAGGGAGACACAATTTCCCCTCAGCACTTCAAACATCTGTGTGGATGTGTGTATACCAGCGCAGCAGAGAGACTGTGGAGCCCACATGCTCTTACAGCTCTCAGGGGAACAGCGATAAACTCTGCATGAGGGTAATTCTGAACTCCACAACTCTGTAATTAGAAATGGGCTCGTCATACAGGCCAGGCAGCGGCGAGCACATCGTCTCACAGCCTGAGGTGGGATCACGGGACTAATGACAGCCAACAGTGACAATTATTACATGGTATATCTTCAGAACCAACATAACTAATTAAACAATAACATGCACTATGTGGACAAAAGTATTGGGACACTTGCTCACAGTTCTTCTGAAATCATCAATTTTAAATATATATTAATACAAAAATTTAATTAAAAATTTGTCTTTTTGTCTCTACTGTCCAGGGAAGAAGGCTTTCTACTAAATTCTGTGAGGAAATTCGCATTGCTGTGAGGATCTGATTGCATTCAGCGACAAGAGCATTAATAAAGTCAGGATGTTGGATGGTCATCACCGCGCCTCATTCCTAACTCATCCCATACTGGTGATCTGATGATCTGATGATCCTGCTTTTGTAAGCAGTAATTATCTCCACTGTAGGAAAGGCTTTCGACTAGATTTTGGAGGAGCATTGCTGTGAGGATCTGATTGCATTCAGGGACAAGAGCATTAATAAGGTCCCCAACTCATTCCAAAAATACTGTGTGGAGCACCATCAACAACATTCTTCCACTGCTCCACAGCTCAATGCTGGGGGCTTTATTTATACCCCTCTAGCCCACGCCTGGCATTAGGAAGCAGCATGGTGCCAACAGGGTCATGATGTTGATCTGCTCCAGAGAGTCCTATTCTATTGGCAGTGCTTCTCTAAAGGGACGAGACAAGCTGTGTGTGTGTGCATAGAGTCATATTAGTGGAAACTCTGTAGTATTACTCTACCGCCTCAGCCCACATGCTTTCCTGGTTCGTTATCTCCCAGCTTGTCCAGAAATGCACGCGTACACCTGTCCATGAGGGGGAGCTTATGCACAATTTGTATTTGCTGCAGTGCTGCAAAAGTCAACACTCCGCAACTGAAGGGGGAGCCCAAGAGCAATAAATGCCAATTCTCACATAATGCTGTTTTAAAGAAAATGACTGCAGCTCAGAAAGTAACTTTTTCAAATGTTTGAACACATTTAGTGGAAAAAAAAAAAAGTCATACTATGACCAGATACTTAACCGGAAGTAACTGCTACATGACAAGGATCTCCAGGGCTCCCCCTACAGTTGCGGAGTGTTGACTTTTGCAGCACTGCAGCAAATACACAAATTGTGCCTCGAGATCCCCCTCATGGACAGCTGTACATGTGCATTTCTGGACAAGCTGAGAGATAGCGAACCAGGAAAGCATGTGGACTGAGGCGGTGGAGTTTTCTAAAATGAAAGCATGTATAAACAAGTCTAAGCGAATAAGCAGCAGAATAAAGCTGTTTGTTGCCGAGCATGTAATGCCCTCTGTCTGAGAATGCCAAAGCACCCCTGTCTCTCCCAGGCTGAGCTTTATTTGCTGGCTGGATTCTGGGCTTAGTCTCGCTGAACTGGCAGGAGAAACATTTTGTCAGTGCTGGGCTCTGGCACCTGCTGGACAACATCTGCACCTGGGCCCTTTTTCTTCCGCCAAACTCATTCTTCCCCACTAAAAACACGAAAGTCTTTATGGATTTATTTCAGGGGGATTAAATATTCATGCAAGAGATTCCATTCAAGGAGCATTTCAGCTTCTGTGGAATAAAGCCCATATTTGACAGGACATGGTGGATCTGTCAGAATACACTGCTCATAATGTTCCTAGCATTTTTTTTCTTTTTTTTTTCCTGATTTGACAAAACAGGGTCAAGGTATTTCTTTTAAGCGTTCCGGCATTTAAAGGAGCATTACGCGATCTCCTCTCCCTTTGAATACTGATTTAAAACTGTGAAAGATGCAGAGAATCATAACTAATAATTGATTTAGCAATAAAATCTGAACATACCTGAGAAAAGCTGGTGGAAAAACTGCTCTCCAGACCAGATCATTGCCTTTCAGTCATTTTGCAATGGCCCATTACTCCACCCTCATCTCCTCTACGGCCCACTACTCCACCCCGCCTCCTTTAACATGACCTGAATATTCCGAAATCAATATTTCACAATGTCTTAACTGAAATAGGATCATCGCTGGCAAGAACATGGCATTTCCAATGACAGCTCCAGCTCAAGAGGAATGCGGTTCCTCAGTAAATCAACGTTTATTTTAAGGCTGTAAGCAGGCCCTGTGTGAAAATCCCCTCATCGTGTTTGCTAAGCCACTGCTCGACCCATGAAGATGAGATTTGAGCATCTGGGAGGCATTACACTTGCCACTCATTGGCTGTTGTAATGCTCCCACTCATAAAGCACTCATGTGCGCCTGCTGCTACACAATTTTGCCCACGACGTGGCCGCCTACAATCCTACATCCTCTGCGTCCTCTACACACTCATACTACACCACCCCCCTCACGTGGAACTCGGACAATTCCATTACCTTCATCAACCACCCGAAACAAAGCCCTCCAGATTATCTCAAAGTAAGATAAAGGCTGCCTCGGGTGGCGACAGCGCTGCAGCTCTGTCAGTCAACTGAAGTGGTCTGATGGCAGATGAGGGGGTGGCACAGATGTGCAATTGCAATCTAATCCAGCTAATACTTCTGGGATGAGTTGGGTGATGAGGTGTGGTGGTGGGTGGTGATCCAACATCCTGACCTCACGAACACTTGTCGATAAATGCAACCAAATCCTCACAGCAATGCTCCAGTCCAAAAACTAGAAGAAACCCTTCCTCCCTGGATAGTAGAGACAGTTACTAGGATTAACTCTTTTTTTTTTTAACAGCCGTGATTTTAGAAGACATGGTGAATGAGCAGGCGTCCCGGTGCATCTGTCCAGGAGCCTGAGTACAGTTGGGTCATGCAACAGGACAATGACCCAAAACACACATGTAAGTCTACTTCACAATGGACTCACATGGAGAGCTAGAGCTGCGATACACCTCCACAAACGTGAGTGTTGTGAAGATCAGACTTTCGACAGATTCTGGTTCTCTGAATAAAGCAGGGCCCCCACTCGCACCTGATCGTCGTCCCATCTGCTAATTGCCACTCACAGATCTGGAATATTGCACACTTTTCCTCGATAAATAAATAACCAAGTCTATGAATTTTTGTCTCGTTGTTTGATTTGGTTGTTTTCTGACTTATTGATTGAATTATTTATTTCATTTATGCAGAGATGTAGAAAATTCTAAAGCACCACTGCACATGATAGTTAACAAAGACTTTGTCAAATCAATACTGCAAAAACTGACGAATCAATATCATAAATACAAGTGAACTTTAGCATTAGCGTGAATACGGCTCTAAAATCGTGTGTTCTATAAAGAAAAGCAGACTAAAAATAAATGTATTGAGAACTCAGAGCAAGCTTTGACTCCTTTGCCCTTATCTGGTGGGGTCTTGTGGGCTCGGTGTGTGTGTGCATTTTAAAATATTAGCTTCTCCGGTTGCTCCGAGCATTGCGAGCCGAGAAGGAAATAAAAAAGTAAATAATAAAATAAAAAATATATATATATCTACTTTTCCTCCTCTCCCAAAAGTCCACAAATGTCACTGTGTGTGTAAAAGAAATAACGGAGAAGCAGGACTACAGGCAATGTGGCGCAAACACATGCTGTGCCAGGCTTAGGCCTTACATCTCAAATGCCAACTGTAGCAGCTGGGGATGGTGAGGAGAGGTGCTACTGAGGGGAATTGGGGGTTTCTTTTGTCCTCCTCAAAGAGATAGCACGCACTCTGGTCTCTGTACATGCTTTTCCTCCGAGAATCAATCGGGGAGACCTCGTTTCCAAGAGCACTCAACAGCGCTGTGGTTCTAGGAGATGGCACAGAAGAGCCTGCAAGCCCTGGAGACACCATGTGCACCCCTCACCTCTCGCAGATCTGCAGCACTCTCGTCTGGTGTGGAAAGAGGCTGAGACGCGTTAGATACGGCTAGAGAGAGAGTGAGACTGAGGAGGACATCCATGCAGGAAATCTGAACAGACAAAAGTCACTGCAAACAAAAGGCAGCCAGAGAATCTGTACTGAGGACTGCTCGGGTTTTCCAGCTGAAAACAATGCACTGGGATTTGTCTACGAATGCTGAAGTAATTATACTAGCAATTTTACATGCTTACTTTAAGTAAGTTAAAAATACATTAATATTATGCATAATCAAATGCCTGCAAGTAAACTTTGATCACTATACTTCTTAAATACTTGAGCTGAAATGGACTTTTGTATATTTATGTAAAGTGTATTAAAACTACTACAAGTAATTCACTTAAAGTGCACCTGAAATGTCACATAAAATTATGCTCAGTAATTTTAGTGAAAAAATAATACATAAATAAAAGTTTATTGTATGTAAAACTAGACATATCCCACAACTGTTTTGAGTTGGGTGAACATTTGTGATCATTTTAGAGATAATTTGCTTAAAAGTTGACTTAATTTGCTTCATTAACTTAAAAGTTTCTCGCAAATAATGTGGTGACTAGGAAAAATTGCAAGTCCAGACAAATCCTGCGAGGATCGCTTGAATTTGCAGGAATTCCTCTAATCACATGGTCTCCAATTCCTGGACAGAATGAAAAGGAGTCAAGGTAAACAAAAGAAACAGGGAGAACTGAGTGCTGCGAGATTAGGTTGAATTTGAGGGACTTTTGGTGATCGCAGGATCGCAACTTCCTGGACAGAATAAGGAATTGAACAAAGCACTTGATTGCGACAGTTCCTCGCAAATAATGTGGTGACCGGGCAAAATCGCAAGCCCTGGTAAATCCTATGAGGATCGCCTGAATTTGCGGGAATTCTTCTAATCACAAGATCTCTAAATCCTGGATAGAATTAAAAGGAGTCATGGAAAACAAAGAAGCAGGGAGAATTGAGTCCTGCGAGGTCGGTTGAATTTGTGGGAATTTTGGTTATCGGAGGATCACAACTTTCTGGACAAAATGAAAAGAAGAATTGAACGAAGCAAATAATATGGTGACTGAGTGGTGAACCGAGAGTCCTGGCTAATCCAGCGAGGATCATCTGAATTTGCGGGAATTCCTCTAATCACATGGTCTCCAATTCCTGGACAGAATGAAAAGGAGTCAAGGTAAACAAAAAGAAGAGCGAGAATTGAACAACAACAGTACCTAATTGCGACAGTTCCTCACAGATTTACATATTTAGTGTGGAAATGATGTGGGGACTGGACAAACATGCCAGTTCCTGAAGGGACTGGAGGGGAAAGGAGACAAACAAAAGAAACAGGGAGAATTGAGTCCTGAGAGATTAGGTTGAATTTGTGGGAATTTGTGTCTCCTGGACAGAATAAGGAATTGAATAAAGCACTTGATTGCAACAGTTCCTTGCAACTAATGTGGTGACCGGGGAAAACCGAGAGTCCTGGCAACTCCAGCGAGGATTGTCTGAATCTGAATTTGTGGGAATTCTTCTAATCACAAGATCTCTAAATCCTGGAGTTAAAAGGAGTCATGGAAAACAAAGAAGCAGAGAGAATTGAGTCCTGCGAGGTCGGTTGAATTTGTGTGATCTCAGGATCACAACTTCCTGGACAGAATAAGGAATTGAATAAAGCACTTGATTGCAACAGTTCCTCGCAACTAATGTGGTGACCGGGGAAAACCGAGAGTCCTGGCAACTCCAGCGAGGAAATTCTTCTAATCACATGGTCTCCAATTCCTGGACAGAATGAAAAGGAGTCAAGGCAAACATAAGGAACAGGGAGAATTGAACAAAGTACGCTGAAAACTGAACCAAAAAAAGTTTGCCTGGGTCAAAACCATTCCTTAATTTCTCGGCAGGAACACCTGCTGTCTTCAAAAGCAAAGGCGAACTCCTCGGGGTTTCCACATGAAGGTAAGGGAGAGTTTTGACTCGGTGATATTTCAAAAGGACTCCCTTGGGTATGTGCTTGCGAAGGAGCACAGCGGTTGAGTGCGTGGTGTACGAACGCACAGCAGTGAGAGGTGTGAGGAGACGCGGAGCATTAATGAGATATCAGCGGCGGAGCCAAGAGGCAGCCATTAGCATAAGTTCCTGCTGCTGCGCATTTGTGCATTCAGACGCATTAAAACAGCCAGGGCCCTCCTCCGTCACTCCGCCGTGCCCAATCAATCACTCCCAACACCTTCATGTTCTCTCCGCTCTACGGTACGAGCCGGACTGACTTGGCGATAGGGCATCGCCATGGAAACAGCACAACAGAGCCTATGCTAAAACGAGCGCTATTAAAAGGAAGGAAGGAGAGAGAGAGAGAGAGAGAGAGAGAGAGAGAGAGAGGGAGAGGGAGAGAGAGAGAGGGAGAGGGAGAGAGGGAGAGGGAGAGAGAGAGAGATTCTGCCTTGATTTGCCTCTGGCCAGAACGCTAAATATTCATGAGGAGAATGCAAATGAGATGCCAGAGAGACCCCTTGTTGTCATGACCAGCTATTAGAAATCTGCTTTGCAGTGGGTGGGTCAAAAGTTCTCGAGTTGTCTTGAAGAACGTACAGGTGTCTCTTTCCCTTGCGCTGCAGTAAAGGCGGCGGGGGGTATGGAACTGCGGAGGTGGCGGCTGTGGATTATGTTAGTCAGCTGCAGTGAGGCTCAGGAAGGCTCATGATCTTAAAAAAAGGTCAAAATATGGAGAAACTTCACCTTAACGTTACTTAAAAAGACCTGCTGTTAGTGCTGACGGACCCGCTCGCCCACCCACACGCACGAGGACAGTTCTTGAAAACAGTGTTTATCCCCCCCCACCAGACGTTTTTGACCTCCTGACCACAAGACCTACGCTCTGGGAAGATGCTCTCCAGGGTGAAGGTGTTCTCATGTGGGCGTTTCTGAAACGGTTGTGGCTGTTGCTTGTGTGTGTGTAGAGCTGTGGTATGTGGTTGATGACCAGCTGTTGCTGTGCTCAACATCATCAGATTTGAGGACGTGATCCTAAATTCATCATCAGCTATAGAACAGAAATGCTGAGCTCTCGGAGAATCCTGAGCCAGGCTGCTTTGCCATCAGCAGCCGGAGTCTGGGGTAGCACAACTGGAGGTGTTCTCGCCGGGTGGGTAGATGGCGCTCTCTAGCTTAGCTGGGGACCTGCCGTGTCGGCTGTTTTCACATGTATGGAAGGGGACAGGTGTTGAGTCCTTACCGTTAGTAGTATCGGGAGTACTGCTAGTGCTAGGGGGTGTTAGGAACAGGTGGGTTGATTGGCAGCACCACCACATCAGGAGAAAATGCTGACAAAACTGACAAATTTCTTTAAAAAAAAAACAACCAAACAAACAAACGATGCTGGGCTTCTCTAAGCTGATGCCAACAATTCAGAAATCAAAAGAACCTACAATCTACTACATAATTTGAGGAATTCTATCCATCACAATGGACCCTTGTATAACAGGATTTCAGAAATGCAGAAATGAGTAAACAGTCTTTAACATGTGAAATTATTATTTTGGACATAATGGACATATAATGGACATCATGACCTTTACTTTGACCTTCCTTATTTATTTATTTATGGTAAATAAATAAATAAATAAATAAATGAATAAATAAATAAATCTGCTGTTAAAAAAAATTAAAATACAGCATGAAATTACAGTCTGGCGATGTCAGTAAGTCAGCATGACAGTGTGGCAAAAGCATATAAAGAAGAGATGCCCAGCATAAACAACTAAATCTCTGGTAAAACAGCAACTTCAAAATACTGCGTCTGTGGAAAACCATAGTTTTCCAAAGCACCTTATTGGAAAACGATATATTTATTAATATTGGAAATCCCTAACAACACTTCAGTAAATAAACCAGAACACTACAGAGCAAAAACATGCATCAGAATAGTTAACAGCGACGTTTCCTCCTGTAAGAGTGACCAATATATAAAATCTACAGCATCATGATCCAAACGGCCAAAGAAAAATCAATGCCAATCCAGCTAGAATGTTAATCAACTGTAGTTTAGTTTTGTAGATCATTAATAAGAAGATTTCTTTAATCTAATAACAGAAAGAACAGCAAAAACCCTAACAAAAATATCTCCGGGAAAATAATAAAGAATAACCATTGCTGGCTTCCATCAAATCAAATGGCTGTGCTGGAAGTAAGCTTGGTCTAAGTGCAGAAACACCTAATTCAATCCACTCTGAACCCCCCCCCCCCTTCCCTTCCCCTCTGATCAGGCAAATACCCACTTGATATACCCTCGCATTACGGAGAATGACAGACAATTTATTTCATCTGGGAAGGTTAAGCAGATGACGGTCGCAGCGCCGGCCTGCAGAAGCGGTCTAAAAAGGCAGGGAACCAATTCCTCCAAATAATCTCCCAATAATACGCCGCTCATTCAAACTGCTTCACTTCTGTGATCTGAGGGCAAAGCAGACACCGATGCCCCCAAATCTGATGACAAAATGCTACAGTATGGAAGAGCGAAGGGGAAAAGCAAGCCCTTTTCTGAGTGAAACTGGCGTATCACAGATCCGCTCTCTCGTGGCGTGATCGTGGCATTTCCGTTTTAAAACTGAGAGAGGAAAATAGACTCAATGGAAGGCTGGGAAGAGAGAAAAATAAATAAGATCTAGGCCACACTTCAGAAAAAAGAAGACAGAGCAAATTCCTTTGAGTTCAGAATCAGGTTAGGATGATCCAGCTCACGGAACTGAATATAATTAAGAGAAACTTTCCACATGTTCACTTTCTTCAGTCGTCTCCTGGCATCCGAGCAATGACTTCCTTACTGCCGCTCCAGCGGTCCCGCCTGCAGCTCCAGGGCTCTCTTCACAGCCGAACCCGAGACTTGGTCCGGCGTTAAGGTGTTGTCATGCGAGCCGCCGATAATATAAGCTGCTGGCGACTCTCCGAAGCTTCGGATGCTGTTGTGGCTTTGAGTGTCAGACCTCTTCCTGTACCGGACCTCTTCTGATTTGTGATGGTGTAGGGGATGGTCCTCACCACATGCTGGCTTCATCTGGACTTCTCTGAAGGAAGGAGCTCCAGGGCTCTAGCGGTGTGTCTGTGTTAAGGGTCTTTTTCTAGTCATTATGAGAGCGGTCTGAACTCGAACACAGTCCGTTTAAACTACGGCCGTAACAGTACACAAAATTCACAATTCGGCAGGGCTCTCTCTGGATGGGTAGAGGACACTCTTCCCTCATCACTCTTAAAGCTCTTATGTGTGTATAGAGTATGTAGTGCATGTATAATATATGTATAGAGTATGTAGTGTATGTATAGAGTATGTAGTGTATGTATAGAGTATGTTGTGTATGTATAATATATGTATAGAGTATGTAGTGTATGTATAGAGTATGTAGTGTATGTATAGAGTATGTTGTGTATGTATAATATATGTATAGAGTATGTAGTGTATGTATAGAGTATGTTGTGTATTTATAATATAGAGAATGTAGTGTATGTATAATATGTATAGAGTATGTAGTGCATGTATAGAGTATGTTGTGTATGTATAATATATGTATAGAGTATGTAGTGTATGTATCATATAGAGTATGTAGTGCATGTATAATATGTATAGAGTATGTAGTGCATGTATAGAGTATGTTGTGTATGTATAATATATGTATAGAGTATGTAGTGTATGTATAGAGTATGTAGTGTATGTATAATATGTATAGAGTATGTAGTGCATGTATAGAGTATGTTGTGTATGTATAATATAGAGAATGTAGTGTATGTATAATATATGTATAGAGTATGTAGTGCATGTATAGAGTATGTAGTGCATGTATAATATAGAGAATGTAGTGTATGTATAATATATGTATAGAGTATGTAGTGCATGTATAGAGTATGTAGTGCATGTATAGAGTATGTAGTGCATGTATAGAGTATGTAGTGCATGTATAATATAGAGAATGTAGTGTATGTATAATATATGTATAGAGTATGTAGTGCATGTATAGAGTATGTAGTGCATGTATAGAGTATGTAGTGCATGTATAATATAGAGAATGTAGTGTATGTATAATATATGTATAGAGTATGTAGTGTATGTATAGAGTATGTAGTGCATGTATAATATAGAGTATGTAGTGTATGTATATATATATATAGAGTATGTAGTGTATGTATCATATAGAGTATGTAGTGCATGTATAATAGAGAATGTAGTGTATGTATAATATATGTATAGAGTATGTAGTGTATGTATAGAGTATGTAGTGTATGTATAGAGTATGTAGTGCATGTATAATATAGAGTATGTAGTGTATGTATAATATATGTATAGAGTATGTAGTGTATGTATAATATATGTATAGAGTATGTAGTGTATGTATAGAGTATGTAGTGTATGTATAGAGTATGTAGTGCATGTATAATATAGAGTATGTAGTGTATGTATAATATATGTATAGAGTATGTAGTGTATGTATAGAGTATGTAGTGTATGTATAGAGTATGTAGTGCATGTATAATATAGAGTATGTAGTGTATGTATAATATATGTATAGAGTATGTAGTGTATGTATAGAGTATGTAGTGCATGTATAATATAGAGTATGTAGTGTATGTATATATGTATAGAGTATGTAGTGTATGTATAGAGTATGTAGTGCATGTATAATATAGAGTATGTAGTGTATGTATATATGTATAGAGTATGTAGTGTATGTATCATATAGAGTATGTAGTGCATGTATAATATATGTATAGAGTATGTAGTGCATGTATAATATAGAGTATGTAGTGTATGTATAATATATGTATAGAGTATGTAGTGTATGTATAGAGTATGTAGTGTATGTATTGTGTGTATAATATGTCCTGTGTACATAGAGTATGTAGTGTGTATATAGAGTATGTATAGCGTATGTTGTGTGTATAGTGTTTGTATAGTGTAGAGTGTGTATAGTATACTGTGTGTAGAGTATGTAGTGTGTAGAGATTATGTACAGTGTGTATGTATACTGTGTGTATAGTGTGTATATAGAGTATGTACAGTGTGTATGTATATTGTGTGTGTATAGAGTATGTATAGAGTGTGTAGTGTGTATATAGAGTATGTATAGAGCGTGTAGTGTGTGTATATAGAGTATATATAGTGTGTAGTGTGTATAGAGTATGTATAGAGTGTGTAGTGTGTATAGAGTATGTATAGAGTGTGGATAAAGTATGTATAGAGTGTGTAGTGTGTATATAGAGTATGTATAGAGTGTAGTGTGTGTATATAGAGTATGTAGAGTGTATAGTGTGTATAGAGTATGTATAGTGTGTATATAGAGTATGTATAGAGTGTGTAGTTTGTGTAGAGTATGTATAGTGTGTATATAAAGTATGTATAGAGTGTAGTGTGTATATAAAGTATGTATAGAGTATGTATAGAGTGTATAGTGTGTATATAGAGTATGTATAGAGTGTGTAGTGTGTATATAGTGTGTACAGTGTGTATATAGAGTGTGTACAGTGTGTGTAGTGTGTATATAGAGTGTGTACAGTGTGTATGTATATTGTATGTATAGATTATGTACAGTGTGTATGTATATTGTGTGTATAGATTATGTATAGAGTGTGTAGTGTGTGTATAGAGTGTGTACAGTGTGTGTATAGAGTAAGTTACTGTGTATGTATTCTGCGTTATTGTTCATTGTTATTATTGTTTATTCTTTATGTTTTTACTACAGTGAGGGATTTACACACCTATGTTTTTTCTTGTCTCCTGTCTTAGTGATGGGACAATAAACATGAACTGGTAAAAATATTTGACTGATGGTGTACAATAAAGTCCCAGTTTATCCTTAGAGCTTTAAGAACTCTAAACACTGCAGAGTGAGAAGTGTGATCTCCTACATCACAACATCTGTCTTACTTGACACCAATTAACTCTGCAATGCTGTAGAAAGTCCTTGAAAGTGCGTTCACACTACACTGGCCAGAGGAGGCGCCTGTGGTCTCTTCCTAAGGCCCGGAACCTTAAAGCCCAGACACAGGAGCTCTGCAATAATTTCTTAAATACTGCAGGCAACAGGAGCAGCTGAGCTGCTATACCACTACACACAGACACAGACTCAGACTCATCAGCCAATAATCAGTGTTTTCCTGTCTGCCAACACCAACTGCAGTTCGCTTATGCTAGACACTGTACTGGACATGCAGATGCAGTTCACTTTGCCAACTGTGGATAAGCTTATTTTATTGAAGGATATAAATCCTAATCAAAAAAATGACACCGTTAATCAGTTTGGCTTTAAAAATCCAAATTAAACAGTTTAGTCCGGTCAGGCTCTAAGGTCGGTTTGAGCCAGGTTCTCAATCCTCCTGATTTTGGATTGTTCTGGAGGGAGCCACGGGCAGACGTCACAGCGTAAAGGTCGCCACAATGGCAAAGGGGTCCGAGATAACGTCTTTATATCTATCTTTATATCTTTTTGGGATGGACAATTAGCCATAACATTAGCACCACTTACTGACGAAGTGAATCACACTGACGATCTTCATCTTCATCTACAGTGGGATCTTCATCTTCATCTGTCAGGGGGTGGGATCTACATATGAGGCAGCAGGTCTTGAAGGTGATGTTGATCTTATAAGCAGGAGAAATGGTCAAGCCAAGACACCTTAAGATACCAAGGTCATCAGAACATCTCCAAAACATCAGGCATCAGGTCTTGTCGGGTTTTTCTGGTATGCAGTACCGGTCAGTACCTACCAAAAGTGCTCCATGGAAGGACAACCGATGAACTGACGACAGGGTCACGGGCACCTGATGCTCATGTAGGCCCCCCTGCCCACCTCACAATTTACTGGACTTATTAAAGGATCTGCTGCTGACGTTAGTTAGCCTTTGTGCCACAGCAGGAGGCCTTCAGAGTACAGTCTTGTGGAGTCCTCAAATGCCTCGAATGGTCAGATCTGCTGTGGCGGCACAAAGGGGGACCGACTCAATATTAGGCAAGTGGTGTTAATGTTATGGCTGATTGTGTCACTAAAGAAAGAGCTGGTTTGGGATCCTGAAGCTGAGGCCATTACACAGCATGCTATTCCAAACGTTCGAGTTCACTGAACCAAAATCAGGGGCTTAATAAATAATTCACATAACTAATAATGTGACGGCAGAGAAATTTCTCTTTCGGCCACAAAGTCATTAAAAGCCACTGGACTAAATCATCTTGAGGAAGTAATCAATTTCAGACAGGGTACAGTGACTCAATTCATCACAGAGGAACAATAAACAGCCTAAATGAGTCGGTGATGTACTTCAACGGAATTTCCAAATGAAGCTAAAGAGACGCACTGCAGGCTTCAGGCTTCAAAAAGTTTCGGGAAATGTCGGAGACGACTCGCCAACTCTTGTGAGCTTAATGTCGATTTCATTTTACGTCGTATCGAGGGTTTTTCAGACAAACAGACATCAGGCACCATCTGGCTCGTTGCCACTTTTTAAACCCACTGAGCAAATTAAAAGTGTTGTGTGATGTTGAGCCTTTATGCGGAGACACAGAGCCGCAGCGGCTGTTATTTAAGCTGCTGTTCCCAGAGTTACGCGTCGCTCCCTACCGTCACTGATCTTCTGGAAAGCGATCCACCAAACCCAGCACAGTGGAAGGAAGTTTTGGGACGCGGCAATTATTCACCAAATTAAAATCGAACCCCTAACCATGCAGTCTGCCTTCCTTCCACACATTAGAATTGAAAAAATGGGAGGTTCTGAAGAGCTCACTGAACTCCAGCGTGGTTCTGTATGTAATAGGAGACACCGCTGCACCAACAACAACAAGTCAGCTGGTGAAATTTAGACCTTCCCTCCTAGATCTTCCTCCAGCGGGGTCAGGGCCAAGTGCTGAGCTCAGAGCTGAGCCGACTCCATATTAATGCCTATGGATTTAGAAGGGGACGTCAGAAAAGCTCCTGTAGGTGGAACGTGTAGGTGTCCCAATACTTTTGTCCATATACTGTATCTGTCCATCTACCACGTCCTCAGCAGCCTTCGTAAAGCAACATTACATGAGAACTGGCCTCCCCCTACTGTTGGGAAGTGTAATTCACACTTTGAGACACCACTAAAGGACATGCTGTACACATGCTTTTCTGGACAAGCTGAGAGCTGCAGCAGCAGCAGCATCTGGTAGAGTAATACTCCAGGATTCTACACTAATATGACTCTATGGGTTACGCAGTGTTACACAGCAGCAGTTCTGGAGAGAGGTCCTCCTCCTGCAGCTCCACCACCAAACCTACATAGTGCAGTAGCAGCAGCGTTTGGCCCGGAGTGGGAATGACGGAGACGCCGTTCTCCCAGTAGAGCATCAGCATGGTCCTGAAGCTGTTAATTTAAAAGTAAAATTGATAAATGACGTTCGTTTAACTATAAATGGAAGTCAACATAACGTAATTTTGGAGCATTTCTATTGGCGTATTCATCAGGAAATATCGGAAATTAAGTGAAAAACGTGCAAAATGGAGATATGCCAGATATTCTTGTGGCAAAGCTCACTGCATTCTAGTCTATGTTCCATTTATTGGTGCCTTTGTAGCCTTAAAGGCTACAGATGCATAGAATGGGGTCTCCTGAAACAGCAATAATAAGCAGTTTCCTTGTTTTTCCCAAGAAAAGACACCACAGAACCCGTCTGTATCCTTTTTCACTCATCCTTCCACCTCCAAGGTTCGTGAATTCGTGGATTTGTAGAGTTCACCCTAATGAAAGCAGTCTCTATATGGGGTCTGTATGACCGCGGCTTCAGCGCTGAGTAGAAAACCTACCCACAGTTTATCACAGGCCAGCGGCTCACCGACGGGTGTTTGAAGCCAGCGGGTTTTCTGTTCTTAAGCCCAGGGGAACCTCAGGCTACAGATACAGCGCCCTCGAATGTAGACGTTCTTACCTGTGAAGTTGGCAGCAGACAGGTAGAGCCAGGTGAGGGCTGGGATGAAGAGCAGGGCGAGGGACGCAGCCAGGAACTTCCTGCGCCCACGACACATTCCCAGCATCCTCTGGGGCCGGAGAGGACACGATCAGGAGGCTGAGAGACCTCTATGTGGACAACAGCTGGTCGCCAAGGGGTGCATGGCAGTCACTGCCTGTGGAGAAAGACGTGTTACAGAGGGAACAGCTGTCCCAATACTTTTGTCCATATAGTGTATATCTACCACATCTTTAGCAGCCTTCTTAAAGCACAATTACGTGAGAATTGGTCTCCCTCTACTGTTGGGAAGTGTAAGTCACACTTTGAGCCACCACTAAAGGACATGCTGTACACATGCTTTTCTGGACAAGCTGAGAGCTGCAGCAGCAGCATCTGCTCTCAGCGGTAGAGTAGTAATACAGGACTTTACACTAATATGACTCGGAGTAAAATCCTTAAGGAGAGCTTGACTGTCAATGCAGAAGATCAGACGGGAAGATGGAAGGTGGGGGGGTCAAAAGACAGAGCTCCAGACCTGCTGCTGCTGTTACAGCTGAGAGCAAAGGGGGATTAGCGCCATATTAATGCCTATGGGTTCAGAAGGGGACGTCAGAAAAGCTCCTGCAAGTGGAACGTGTAGGTGTCCCACTACTTTTGTCCATATAGTGTATATCTACCACATCTTTAGCAGCCTTCTTAAAGCAACATTACATGAGAATTGCTCTCTCTCTCTACTGTTGGGAAGTGTAATTCACACTTTGAGCCACCACTAAAGGACATGCTGTACACATGCTTTTCTGGACAAGCTGAGAGCTGCAGCAGCAGCAGCAGCATCTGAAGTGAAGGCATGTAAAGGATAAAGGATAAAGGATAAAGGATAAAGGTGCACGTATTCGTCACTGTACAGTGTGGACTGTACAGCGAAATGTGTCCTCCGCATTTAACCCATCTGGTAGTAAATACACACTCACACACACACACGTGTTAGGGGCAGTGAGTACACACACACACACCCAGAGCGGTGGGCAGCCAACTCCAGCGCCCGGGGAGCAGAGAGGGTAAAGGGCCTTGCTCAAGGGCCCAACAGTGGCAGCTTGCCGAGCCCGGGAATCGAACCCACAACCCTGTTATCGATATCCCGGCGCTCTAACCGCTGAGCCACCACTGCCCCACTACTGAGGCAGTAGAGTCGGTAGAGTAGTAATGCAGAATTTTACACTAATATGACTCGGAGCAAAACCCTTAAGGAGAGCTTGACTGTCAATGCCGAAGATCGGACGGGAAGATGGAAGGTGGGGAGTCAAAAGATTTATTATTAAAAAAACAATTAAAACGTAAGAAATGCTTTTCTCCAGTCTTACGTTCTGGGTTTCTGTTCAGATTATTCAGGGCTTCCAGACGGTGCTGGTAAATTAACCAGCGTCCGCCGTTTGTTTTTATTTGCTGCGCAAAGCTGTTTAAGTTACAAGAGTCCTCTCAGAGCCTTTCAATGCCAATAAGTGACACTGTTTACTGTCCCGAGTAAAATAACCCAGCCGGCTGGCTCTCTTGTAATGCAGTGGGGGTTTAACTGGAGGTGAAAGTGACCTATAAACACAATTCATCTCAGGTGTGGAGCTGTGTTTTTTGAAGGGTGAATGAAGCCAAGGCTATTGTAAAGATGGAAGCACACCCAGAGTAATGGAAAAGGTGAGCTAATGTGATTTTCCTCTGTATAGCCCTACTCCAGACGCCCGGCCCAACGCCGGTTACGGAGAGCGGTGAAGGTTGAATGCGTGAAGCTGTTATTAGATGTAATCAGACTCCCTAAAGATAAAAGCGGATGAGTAGTGTTTGAATGACCTCAAACCGTGGTCCCCAAAGATTGTTTTTAAGACTATAATATAATAATCAATGCAATTCAGCAGATTGCACTTCAGGGTGGTTTAAGGGCATGCAGATGGATTTGTTAGGGGTACGGGATAACCGGAGTTCCAGGATACTGTTGGATGATATATACAGTAGTGAAGCTGTGCCATGACTATGAATAACACCTGAATGCTATCTGTACAGTACCTTTAAAAGACCTAATGAAAAGTATTATAATAAATAATAACAGGAAAATAAACTGACGCAACCCTCGTCCATGAACCCTTCTCCTCTGCGAATGTAGAGTTGGATTGTCGCATGAAATCTGGCTGTTCAGACCAAGTCACATCGCTGTGAATTGGATGCGTGTCGGATTTTAATTACATTTTCTGTCGTTCACACTGCCACACAGGTAACACACCTACATCACATACACAACGAAGGTGTCCCAATACTTTTGTCCATTTATAAAACATGCATCTGATGCATTTTTATTAATTCAGACATTTACTGGGCTTCTGAGATCTGGCTGATCATGGTTGCAGTGAGTCTGGAGAGTCAAGAGTCCTTGGGCGCAAGGTCTACCTTCTGGACATGGGGTGTGCCAACTAGCCTACTAATGGTTCTGTGGGCGAGGCCATAGAAGAACCATT
Source organism: Salminus brasiliensis (assembly GCF_030463535.1). Classification (NCBI taxonomy): domain Eukaryota; kingdom Metazoa; phylum Chordata; class Actinopteri; order Characiformes; family Bryconidae; genus Salminus; species Salminus brasiliensis. The sequence continues at coordinate 55,778,737 of NC_132879.1, read as the reverse complement.
TCCGGTTCCATAAAGAAGCATTTTTGATTTTCCTAATAGAGACTTGAGTGTGAAGAACCTTTTAAATGCCTGAAGAACCTTCACTTCATGTAAAGGTTCTCCACACTCACAATATCAGACAGCAGAAGTGGTTCTTCTATGGCATGGCTCCCTTTTATTTATTTTTTTACCCAATTTTACTCCCCAACCCACTCGTTAGGACTCTCCCCCATCACATGTAATGCTCCCGACACTGGGAGGGTGAAGGCTGACACCAGCCTCCTCCAACACAAGTGCAAACCAGCCACCGCCTCTTTTTGAGCTGCTGAAGCAACAACCAGGCAATCACCACCCTTAGAGGAAAGTGCCGGGTAGCATGTCAGCCAGCATCACACTGAAGTGATGTGAGGAGAGACAGATAGATAGAAAGACAGACAGATAGAGAGAGACAGATAGATACAGAGAGAGACAAACAGATAGAGAGAGACAGATACATAGATAGATAGATAGCAAGACCGATATATACAGAGAGACAGAGAGAGGGAGACAGACATATAGATAGAGAGATAGATAGACAGATAAACAGAGATAGATACAGATAGACAAATAGAGACAGACAGATAGAGAGAGATAAACAGATATAGAGAGACAGACAGACATATAGATAGAAAGATAGATACCTAAAGAGACAGACAGATAGAGGGACAGAGAGAGAGACAGACAGATACAGAGAGAGACAGATACATAGATCGATAGATAGCAAGACAGATAGATACATAGAGACAGAGAAAGCTAGACAGAGAGACAGACAGACATAGATAGAGAGATAGACAGATAAACAGAGATAGACACAGATAGACAGATAGAGACAGACAGACAGATAGAAATACAGATAGAGAGACAGACATATAGATAGAGAGACAGACAGACATATAGAGAGACAGACAGACATATAGATAGAGACACACACCTAAAAAGAGATAGATAGACAGATAGATACAGAGAGAGACAGACAGAGAGAGAGAGACAAACAGATACAGAGAGACAGATAGGGAGACAGAGACATAGATAGAGAGACAGGCAGATAGAGACAGATAAACAGAGATAGATAAACAAATAGATACAGACAGATAGCAAGACAGATAGATACAGAAAGACAGACAGAGACAGATAGACATGTAGATAGAGAGATAGACACCTAAAGAGACAGATAGATACAGATAGAGACAGAGACAGACAGCTATAGATAGAGAGACAGATAGTTAGAGACATAGATAGAGAGAGACAGACAGATATATAGAGAGATAAACATATAGAGATAGGTAGACAGATAGGTAGGTAGACAAGTCGATCTACCAATCCGTAGGAAGGAAGGCCAATTGTGCTCTCAGGCTCCGGCTGCTGACGGCAGGCATCATGACCCGGGGTTCGAACCAGCGACCCTCGGGGCAAGCACCTGTACTTTTAAAGAATGTTCATGATGAGTTTTCAGAGATCACACACCACAGACTTCACCAATTTACCAAATTATTAAGCTTACTAATGATCAGGGCGTGGAACAGGCAGGTATACCCGGCCCTACATACAGTACTGCGGCCACTGGATGACACTGTAGGCTTGTGTGATATCCAGGCTGGAGTCAGCACTGGCGATAGGCATGAGCCCTCTGCATCCATTACCATTACAAAGAGGAGCAGAGCAGCCACAGGGAGGAAGAGGCTCATAGGTGGAAAGCCTTTCCTCAGCGTTCCCTCCAGCAGGCCTCTCCAGCTGGGGTTTACAGTGGCAGCCAATCATGCTGACACACCGGCACCAAAACATTCTGCGGGAGGATAATGAAACCCTGCTCAGCCAGAGACGCCATGATCATGGGTTACGGCACTGAGGCCAACGTTCGACAGAACAGAACGAGGCATGTGGAGATTATATATATATATATATATAGTTATTTTTATGTTTTTTAAGGCAAAATCCATTACATTTCACATTTTTGCTGCATGCTGTCAGGAACGGCGTTGGGCTGACCCTGAAATGCCTGTTTTCTTAGGTCGACTTTCAACACTGTGCTCACATTTCCCCCAATAATCTAGACCTGGGAGTCGGTTCCACAGCAGAACGCAGAGGAATCGATTTTTAAAATGTATTTGTTTATTTATTTGTTTATTGATTTGTTCTCTTTTTTATTTTTAACTTTTTCCCCTCAAATATGCTGTAAGAACCCACAGACAACACACTCCCTCCCTTACTCATACTATATTTAGCAACCTCCTTTTAGAAAGCACATTCTGAGAGTGTGTAATATAGACCTGACACACACACCACCATCCCCTCCCCAGACCCACCGCTGCAAAATTACTGCCACGGCTGAATCCGAATTTTATAAAATGTTTAATGTATATAACATTCACACTGCCACACAGGTAACACACCGGTGTCACATATCCAACAAAGAACGGGCAGGTGTCCCAATACTTTTGTCCTTATATCTATCTGATGCATTTTTATTTATTCAGTCATTTACTGACCGTCTTATCCGCTTCTAGCTGATCACAGGTGCGGTGGGCCTGGAGCCCCTTCTGGACGACTAGCCTACTAACGGTTCAGGAAGTGATGCCGGTACTACTTCTATGACAAGAGGGAGGGGGTAACAATGATCAGGGAGAGGAGAGAAGACAGAGAAGCTAATGTTACGTTAACGTTAACGTTCCTTCTCAATGTAACGTAAAGCCAGTCACACACCGAAACCATGGAAAAATGGTGCCGGCTCCATGCATGAAGCAGGAGCTTCAGGGCTTCGAGCACTGTTCAGGATTCTGGCTGGATAACTGACCGATCTGACAGAACTGGTGAAGGTCAAATCTATTTGCTGGTTTCCTGCAGAGCTGGGCGAGATGCTAAAAATTTTATATTCCAATATTTACAACATTTTTACGATATAGATTTCTCACAATATTTTGTAATGCAGACACCTAAAATGTTATTTTATTTTATTTTTTTTTTATTTTTTTTTTTAGAAACTAACCCATCCAACACCTGTCGCAATGCTCACTGCTATATCACACCCCGTCACCTAACACCCGCCGTCCGTCTGTGTCGTTTAAACAGCAGCGCTGCTTGTGAATATATCTACGCTGATGGGCGCGGTGGTCTTGAAATGAGGAGTGTTCAGGTCAGTTTCTGGAGTATTGCTGTGTATCTTGGCAGCAGAAAACACAGCAGGAGCTCCACTGACTGAAAACAGCCTAGACAGACGTCCGTCAACAGTCAGACGTTCGTTCGTTGCTATCTCGGCAGTGAATTGTCAACACAGGCGCGTGCAGCCCGACGCTCGTACACCCCCCCCTCCCCACGCTTTACACCACTGATATAGCAACCCGCCGAGGTCAGTCTGACCGCACCTGGCTCTTAAAGGGGGGGCGTCGAGAAACACCCTGATTGGTTTATTACTATACATTACGCCCAAAAAAAACCAAAACACCCATGATTAAATAAGAGAGTTAATACATGACTTTTGAGAGTTTTGAGTCAAGCAAGGCGAACTTTTCCCGTCGTTACCATGGCAAACACACCGACACGCCCCCCTAAATCAAGCTGCGCGGTGGACGGTTTGCCTAAGGTCGCTAAAATAGTGCCTTTTGTGTACCACCATTACAACATTTCTCACGATACGATAAAATAGTGCAATGTTGCCCACCCCCAACTCGGCCCCACCTGCGAGCTGAAGGCTGCAGCAGTATTTAGGCGTTGTGCGTTACTCTACATTTCAGCTTCTCCGAGTCTCACGGTGACTTCCATAAAGATGCCAAAAATAAATAACAGCCTATCAGCTTCACTGGCTTCACTGCCTGCATGTCTAGCGAATATGTAGAATATGCATATATCTACACCAACACTCCACTGCATCGCTTTGTTCAAACCAACCCCCTCGCAGCCCGGGTAAAGCTCTGCTTTCTGAAGCAGCCTCACGCCGCACTCGGAGCAGTTTTTGAACAGGAAAGTGCTTCATAAATAAAAGATGCATGCTGGGTCACAAACACGAGAAACAGCTAACTGTGTCAGGACGTTTCGTCTCTGGATCGGCAACATGAAAGGGTCCGCGCTCCATCCTGAAACGTGATGAATATGATCCTGCGAATCAGTCAATTATCAATTATAACACTCGCAC
>NC_132879.1:55704593-55769593 GCF_030463535.1 Salminus brasiliensis | reverse complement strand
CCATTGCTGACACACACACACACACACACACACACACACACACACACACTATCCCATATGTATTATATCTAAATATATTAAATAATTATTCACCTGACCACATATTTATGGACACCCCCTTCTAATGAAAGCATTTAGCTACTTTAAGCTGCTGCACCCATTGCTGACACACACACACACACACACACACACACTATCCCATATGTATTATATCTAAATATATTAAATAATTATTCACCTGACCACATATTTATGGACACCCCTTCTAATGAAAGCATTTAGCTACTTAAAGCTGCACCCATTGCTGACACACACACACACACACACACACACACACACACTATCCATATGTATTATATCTAAATATATTCATATATTAAATAATTATTCACCTGTCCACATATTTATGGACACCCCTTCTAATGAAAGCATTCAGCTACTTTAAGCTGCTGCACCCATTGCTGACACACAGACACACACACACACACACACACACACACACACTATCCCATATGTATTATATCTAAATATATTAAATAATTATTCACCTGGCCACATATTTATGGACATCCCTTCTAATGAAAGCATACTGTCAGCTACTTTAAGCTGCACCCATTGCTGACACACACACACACACACACACACACACACACACAGCTTGTCTAGCCCCTGTAGAGAAGTACTGCCAATAGAAAAGGACTCAGATAGTAAACATCATGAAGCTATTAGCACCATGCCCCCCTAATGCCAGGCGTGGGCTAGAGGGGTATAAATACAGCCCCCCAGCAGCAGAACTGTGTAGTCTGGAATGATGGTGGTGCACCATCCAAAAAGTTGGGGGTGATGAGGTGAGTGGTGATCGTCCTACTTTTGTCCACATAGTATATATACCTTATGGACCATACATAATTCATATAGGACATATTTGTACATACATGCACTTACATGTATATGATAATATGTATGTATTTATTTATATACACATACATATATACCAAAGAAGACCTGTACTTCCATGTTTGTCTGTTTTTAATTTTCTTCATGGTTCGAAACCCTGTAGCTGTACAACACTGTATAAATCATTCTGTATAATAATAAACAGACCAATAGAAATTAAATTAAAAAGTAAAACTAGAGCATATTTATTGGTCTATTAATAATATATATATATATAGCTGTTTATCACTTTCTCACATTGTGTCTAAATTTCATACTGAATGGACCAATAGAAATGCTCTAATTTACATGGAATAAAATGTAATTTCTAATACATTCTCTCTCTCTAACTCTCTCTTTATGTCTCTCTCTCTAACTCTCTCTTTATGTCTCTCTTTCTCTAACTCTCTCTTTATGTCTCTCTCTCTAACTCTCTTATGTCTCTCTCTCTAACTCTCTTTATGTCTCTCTCTCTCTAACTCTCTCTTTATGTCTCTCTCTCTTTAGGTCTCTCTAACTCTCTCTTTATGTCTCTCTCTCTCTCTCTAACTCTCTTTGGGTCTGTCTCTCTCAATAACTCTCTCTTTATGTCTCTCTCTCTCATTCCTTTATTCTCTCTCTCTCTCTCTCTCTAACTCTTTCTTTATCTCTCTCTCTTATATTCCTTTTATTCTTCTCTCTCTCTCTCTTTCTCTTTCTCTCTCTCTCTCTCTCCTATATATATATATATATATAGAGAGAGAGAGAGATAACTGTTTATTCACTTTTTCACATTGTGTCCAAATTTCAGACTGAATGGACCAATAGAAATGCTCCAACATCTTTTCACAGTCATTGAAAGTGAAGTGATTTCCCCTTCCCCTCTACAGCTGGAGATACAAGGTTTTTTTGCGCTACAGTGACCATATATTTATTGCCCGATATAAAAGACCACTCCCAGTTTTAAACTCTGCAAAAACCTGAAAAACAACAAACGTGGAGCTGTAAGGTTTTGTATAACAGTGACTGTATTTTCATTAATACTGAGCAAAGGTTCAGGTCAGGCCATCGTGGCAGGTCTCGGATACGCAGCATGTAGTGTTGCTAATAACGGCAGTGGCAGCTGTAAGGAGGTCAGTTCAGACTTCTGTTCATGTGCTTGTTCATTTCTGTAAGGCTGACGGCGCTACACTGAGGCCTACCTGTAATAAAGTTTCCATTTCACCCAACGCAGTTCTCAATCCCACTCCTGAACCATGTGTGGAAGGCAATTTCTCTGCAGAAATGGAGTCGAACTGCTGGGTTGGGATAAAATGCTTGTTACAGCGCACCCTGTGTCAAATATACCTCACACACTAGTGCAGATACATGACGGGCTGATTTTATATCTCTTCAACTTTCCTATACTCTAAAAAATAGGGAGCCAAAAAGGAGATGTGAGAGTGTGAAGGATATTTCTGAAGGTAGACTGAAGACATAAATACCGGGCCATGCAATTTACTAGGTGTAGTGCCGTCTCTGCAGAGCTTAATGAATCTGGCACACTGTGGTTAATTATATACATTTACATTTACGGCATTTAGCAGACGCTCTTCTCCAGAGCGACTTACAAAAGTGCTTTGCTATTTACTCAAGAAAAACCTCAGCTAGTTTAAATAGACTAATAATTCAAAGATACCTCTAAGCTTTAGACTCTACTAAGCACAAGTCAATATGGAGACCATAGTACTCTTCTCTTCGCCTGAGTACTCTCAGAAGAGGAGGGTCTTCAGTCTGGGTTTGAGGACAGCGAGCGTTGGACTCTGCTGTTCAGACACCCAGGGGAAGTTCATTCCACCACTTCGGTGCAGGACAGTAAAAAGTTTGGACGCTCGTCTTCCGTGGATCTTAAAGGATGGCGGGTCGAGCCGAGCCATACTTGAAGCTGGAAGGGCTCTTGGTACAAATCAGCTTTTGACCATCACCATCAAGTATGGAAGGGCTGGCTGGTCCGTTCTGGGCTTTGTAGGCCAGCGTCAGGGTTTTGAATCTGATGCGGGCAGCTACAGGAAGCCAGTGACTCATTTAAACCAGTGTATATACAGTATTTATATACACTGAGAGATGGAGGTAATCTAACTAAACTCACACAACTGAAAAAACGTCTTTAATCATCATTTATAAAATGAAATTAATAGAAATGTAAATTCCCCACATTTATTGTTCCTTCAAATGTGTAAAATTAGACTCAGCTGCAGATGATCAGAACATGGTTGGAGAGGATTATTCTGGAGGAGTCTTAGTGTCTTATTTAAACCTCAGACGTTTAGTCTGGTCTGCTCTTGATTGATGGTTGAAGTGAGGGGTGAAGAAGATCACCACCATGGCCAGATCCAGAGAGCTCTCTGAGGCCTTCAGAAAGAAGGGTGGAGATGCAGAGGAGATCCCAGAACAGTTAGAAATCACCCGCTGTGGAACAGCTGACCAACATGGCCACATCAAGCCATCCTAGCAGGTTCAGCCCAACAGCAGAACCTCAAGATGAGTAGAGAAGTCTCCACCATCCTAGAAATGTCCTCATCACAGTGTCACATATCTCTCACTCCACAGCTGATGTCAAAGTACAGCATCTGCCATCTTAAAGAGAGATCAGACAAGCTTGATTATTATAGGAGGCATGCAAAAGGAAACCCTTGCCATGGTGATGCCACTCACTGCAGCAATCAAGTGCAATCTGGATCAGGCCAAGCCACATAGAAATAAACACACCCAGGACTCATTTAAACCAGTTACACTCAAATCCCATCACTCAAACCAGTTCGGGAGGTGGTCTGAGATGCATATGAGTCACATGTTATAACAGTGTGAATGCATTCATCTCTCCAAGACACATTCCACAACCAAACCCCCTCCCAGTAAAGCCAAAACCCATACTAGTACAACAAACCCCCTCCTAGTACAATGTACAACCAAAATTCCTCCCAATACAACCAAAACCCACCCTGGTACAACAAAACCCCTTCTAGTACAAGTGAAACCCCTCCCAACACAACCATAACCCCTCCCAAACACAACCAAAACCCCTCCCAGCACCACCAAAACCCCTTCTAGTACAACCAAAACCCACCCTGGTACAACAAAACCCCTTCTAGTACAAGTGAAACCCCTCCCAACACAACCATAACCCCTCCCAACACAACCAAAACCCCTCCCAGCACCACCAAAACCCCTTCTAGTACAACAAAACACCTCCTGGTACAACCAAAACACTGCCCAGTACAAGCAAAACCCCTCCCAGCACCACCAAAACCCATTCTAGTACAACAAAACTATTCCCGGTACAACCAAAACACCGCCCAGTACAAGCAAAACCCCTCCCAACACAACCAAAACCCATCCTAGTACAACCAAAACACCTCTAAATACAAGCAAACCCCTCCTAACACAACCAAAACCCATCCTAGTACAATAAAACCCCTCCCAGTACAACCACAACTCCTCCCAACACAACCAAAACACCCCCAGTACAACCAAAACGCCTCCCAGCACCACCAAAACCCATCCTAGCACAACGAAACCCTTCCGAAAGCCTTCTTAGTCCAAGCAAAACACCTCCCAGCACCACCAAAACCCCTTCTAGTACAACAAAACCCCTCCCAGCACCACCAAAACCCCTCCCAATACAACCAAAACCCCTCCCAGCACAACCAGAACCCATCCTAGTATAACAAAATCCTTCCAAAAGCCTTCTTAGTCCAACCAAAACCCCTCCTGGTACAACAAAACACATTTCCCAATACAACCAAAACCCTTCCCAGTACAACCCAAATCCCTCCCAATACAACCCAAATCCCTCCCAGTACAACAACCCCCCTCCCAATACAACCAAAATCCCTCCCAGTACAATTAAAGACCAGTAATAATTTCCGCTAAACAAGTGAATTTGCATACTCCCTCTCATCCACTCATCTGACCGCTGAGTACTACACCATGAACTGACATGGAACATGATCATGAAGCCTACCTCATCATGAAGACCACCTGACAGGACTAGTCACATGAACTGACCAGGTGTAGACGGTGATTCAGATTCTTCAGGAAAACCTTTTACGAAGGGTTTTACGAAGATCGTTCTTCTGGTGAATGAGGCCCATAATTTGCTGTGTTTATGTTTACTCTATCCTCTAACGTCAGGGTTTTATAAGCATAAATAAATAAATAATAAACATAAATAAAAATAAAAAGTGGCCCAACAAGTGAAGCTAATAATGTTTCCTGGAAATCTCATCCTACACTCATCTCATATTCCATAATTCTTGTTCTCGTCTCATAAAGGAATCTCTGTGGAAACTCATTTAATATTCATGACACATTCCTTATTCTTGACAGAGGGTGGTCATCACTTATTTAAGTCTATCTGGAATAGCCATGTCGCGCATTTGGTGTTCACAGATTGTTGGAATGGGTGATATATTACCCATGTGCTGATCATAAATCACTGCCTTATTTTGCTGTTATTGAGTATTTGGTGCATTTTCAGCCAATGAGCATTTTGTCATTAGGCAAAGGGAATAAGACATGAGGGATAAAAGCATGGTCTGTGTTCCCTTCATCAGAGTCCATTCATCTGAGCTTCAAGTTATCAAGGGATCCTGCCAGTTAATGGAAATTCAATGGGAGCACAGATAGGTTCAAAATGAACTTCAACCCCTCCACCCCTCAAACGAAGGAAAAGGCCAAATGTTTGTGTGTGTGTGTGTGTGTGTGTGTGTGGGGGGGGGGGGGGGGGTCTCACCTAAGGCATTTAAGAGACATTTTTTTAAAACGAATCCCCTCCCAGTACAACCAAACCCCTCTAAAAGCCATCCAAAACCCACCCTAGTACAAAAAACCTCTCAGTACAACTCAATCCCCATCCCAGTACAACCCAAACCCACCCTAGTACAACCAAACCCCTCTAAAAGCCCTCCTGGTACAACTAAACCCCTCCCAGTACAACAAACCCCCTCCCAGTACAATAGAAACCACTCCCAGTACAACCCAAGCCCACCCTAGTACAACCAAACCCCTTCATGTACAACAAACCCCCTCCCAGTACAATAGAAACCACTCCCAGTACAACCCAAGCCCACCCTAGTACAACCAAACCCCTCCATGTACAACAAACCCCCTCCCAGTACATCAATCCCCCTCCCAGTACAACAGAAACCACTCCCAGTACAACCCAAGCTCACCCTAGTACAACCAAACCCCTGAAAGCTCTCTTAGTACAACCAAACGAAGGAAAAGGCTGAATGTTTGGGTGCAGGTCTCACCAACGGCATTTAAGAGACATTTATAATAATAAATATTAAAAATGTTTGTGGACCCTCCTCATGATTGCATTCAGCTACTCGCTCCTTTAAGTTGCACCCATTGCTCACACAGATGTGAAACTGTGCAAATGCACACACAGCTTGTCTAGTCCCTGAGGAGAAGTGCTGCCAATAGAATAGGACTCCCTGGAGCAGATAGTAAACATGAAGCTCTTGGCACCATGCTGCCTAATGCCAGGCGTGGGCTAGAGGGGTATAAATAAAGCCAGCATTAAGCTGTGGAGCAGTGGAAGAACTGTGTTCTCAGCTCCATCCAGTATTTCCGGATGATTGGGGATGGGGTAGGGTGGTGATCATCCATCCAGTGATCCATTCAGAAAGCTCTACTTCTTCCCTGGACAGTAGAGACAGATACTCCAACTAAAGCAGGATCAGCTCTTTTAGTAGCCTTCATTTCATGAGTAGATGAGTAGGTGTCCCAATACTTTTTTCACGTCCATATAGTGCAAATAAATTCAGGATGCCTGTATATTACCTAATCATCTGTGGCAAAAGCTGACCCCTGGCACTCTGGACCCAAAGCAACTCCACAGAGCTTTTTCACACTGAATTTGGACACAGATTTGTTCTGCTGTCGATGCTTTGAGCAGATCCAGTTTACAGGAGAGTTTGGACGGGGGGTTTGAAAAGAGGTCATGTGAGTTCCTAGCAATTCTCCTGAAGCCTCGATCAGGAACTGCACAATGCTAAACACACATATTGACCAATTTAGTGTGTAAACAGCCATTTGCTATCCACATTGTTGATGACGCCTCACCGAAATTGTCCCTCCAGCAGTGATTCGTGACTGGAGCTTCAAAGGGCTCGCTGGTAACAGGATTGCAACAATCCCTTTCTTTACTGTAAACGTAATGTCATCAATACGGCGTGCTTTAGTGTTTGATTATAAATGCTTAATAACAATCTGCTGCCTCTTTATCTCACAGCGCTCACACTGATTGGCCAATGCTTATCGTGAATAAGCTTCTTACCGGCGCTGTCCTCAGCACCACGAGGCCAGGCAGCAGTGCATGACATCTTGTCAGTCACTGAGCTCTAACACGGAGCGGCAGCTCAGAGACTGAGGACAGTCACCCAGGCCACCGGCGATGGGAAATGCCACAGCAGCAACAGAGCAACCGAGCTGAAAACCCAGAGTGACAGATATGGAGAGGTGGGAGCGCTGCCATTTACACCACTGTGCTGAAGTCTTAGGCCACCTGGGATGAGAGTGTTTAAAGCTCTTCATCACGACCTGTTTTCAGGAAGCTGCTTTGAGCGAGAGTGCTGATCTAGGGTCAGATTCCTCTCTTAATTACAGTGGCCTTTCTGACAGGAGCATATCCCTGGCCAGAGCTCCTCCTTTTGAGAAATCTCATGAACAAAGGCCCTGGGGAGAAGCCGAAGTGGTGAAAACAGAGCTAGGACTTCAGATCAGACCAGAAATGTCAAAACAAACTAGCTGTTGTATGGGATCCTAGCACTACGTTAGTGCTAAGCCTAGCTTATCTAGCTAGAACACAGCTTGGAAGGTTGTGACAGACATTAGCATTAGCATTAGGTCTAAAGTAGTGCCTTCCCCCCTTTCAGTCTACGGAAATGAAGCCAAAACTGGACGCCATGTTGTCAAATTTGCAACCAGAGACCCTGCGCAGAAGAGACCAGAGTCGCCTACTCATTTAGTAGACCCGCCCCCTTCTCCCAGACTGAGCCTCAGTGTCTCAGACCGTCTTCACTGAGCTTCCCCCTGGATTCCCAGTTTGTCTGGTAAGTGGAACAGCACTCCAAAAGTAAAAGTGCAGCTCATGTAAGTTCCTTCAGCCAAGGAATTGATTGATTGTCTGTCAATCACTTCATTTCTAAGTGTAGCCCCGCCTTCTTCTTACAATAGAGCAGAATAGGGTTAAAAAAAAACAAAACGTAAGCCCCCCAGCATTGAGCATCGGAGCAGTGCAACTGTGTTCTCTGGAATGATGGATGGTGCCTCATCCAATACCATTTGGAAGATGACCATCCAACATCCTGACCTGATCTCACTAACACTCCTGTTGCTGAATGCAATCAAATCCTCACAGAAATGCTCCTCCAATATCTAGTAGAATGCCTTCTTCTTCTTATTCCCTGGACAGTAGAGACAATTACAGTCTTTTTAATACCGTTGATTTCAGAAGAAACAATGGACAAGCAGGTGTCCCAATACTTTTGTCCATCACTATACATACATTTTACCCATTTCTTTTTCAGATTGATTGTTTCCTACAAAATGTTTGCAATGCACCAGCACACCCTTACAGCCCAGATCCACAGTTACCACAGTGACTCCCTCCGTCGCACTCGTAGACGTCTCCACAGGACTGTGGTTCAGAATCAGGGGCTCATTATACTTTGCAAAACTTTGCTGTTTACTGAAGTCCCACTCTTGTTTTCATGGTAACTCTCACTTGTCAGTCATGCTTTCTCACACTGACTGACATGCTCGCTAACATCAGAAGCCGCAGAACCCGAGCTCAGGCTCTCGCTAACAAGGTTAATGAGCATCGACACATTCAGTTTGTTGAAAATGACTTATTCATGTCTACAACATTCTGATAATGTTTCCCCACGCTTTTCCTTATTTGCATAAGGTCTGCTTGTTTGCCTAATGAATAAATACAAAATGCATGTAGAAAGCGTGAAGGCCTAGCGTTAGCATTAAAACACATAAAAAATAGATTAATTATGCAGCTGATCTGGTAGAGGCTAGGATTTCCAAGAGGCTGGAGAAGTCTGGATTCACTGAGCTCACTGAGCTCCTATTGACCGCTGATGAATCTTTTAAGAGGTGGGGTCTACATATGAGGCAGCAGGTGAACAGTGATCAGGTCTTGAAGGTGATGTTGGTGTTAAAAGCAGAAGAAATGGTCAAGCGTAAGAATCTGAGACACTTTGAGAAGAAGAACCAAACTGTGAGATTCTAGACAGTGACTGGGTCATTAGAACATCTCCAAAACATCAGGCATCAGGTCTTGTAAGGTATCTACCAGTACCTGTACCAGTCATGGGCACCTAAGGCTCACTGGTGAGACCCCACCCTCTTCACAACTTACAGGACTTGACAGGCTCTGATGGTCTGTTTTGATGGCAGAAGGGGGACCTATTAATTAAGAGCATCTAAATGAGCCGATTAACCCGACCCCTCACTAGGACTCCTCCCATCACTTGCAATGCTCTCGAAACTAGGAGGGTGAGGACCCAGCTCTGATACATCAGCCAACAGACGCCCATGCTGCCAGCATCACAAGGGAAGTGATTAAGGGGGAGACCCCATCTACCCACCCAGAGACAGCAAGGATAACTGTGCTCACTCTGGCTCTGGCTGCTGGTGGCAAGCAGCATGAACGAGTCAGCGTCTTAGCCTGCTGGGCCATCTGAGCCCCCTTGCAAGGGGGTCATTCGGATGATTCGTTAGGAAGGGCCCTGAATTTAGTTAAATCGAGTTGTGGGGCCCGGTGTAATATCTTTTCATGGGGGTCCAAACTCCTTGACAGCACCTCCTCCCATCTGTGTTGTATTAGTCTTATTAAATTAGCCCTCTGCGTTGAGCTGCTAGTGAGCAATTAGGGCGGGATAACCCCCTTTGGAGTCGACTCTCGATTCCCAAATGCCCAAATTTCCTTCATGGAATTGTCTCCCAGCCCTTCATCACACTGCACGCTGCCGTCATCCTGCAAAGCTGGTCACTTCTCCAGACGAATGTGACCTGACGGACTCCCTATCTTTTAGCCTAGTGTGAAAAGCAAAGCGAGCGCAGTGGAGAGGGAACAGTCAGAGCTGCCGTCAGAAGTGTCCATTGTGAGAATCCCCTCTGGGAGCTACTAGAAGCGCTGCTCCTAAGTGTGCGCTGAAGCCGCAGCAGGGTTCCTCCAGAGAGGGACAGAACAGTAGCACTGCGCTCAGATCCTGCTGAGATTGCATCCTGCTTCAAGCAGAATGATTGAGAGGAATGTGGGGAATGCCGCGAGTGCGTCTTCTCGGTTCCTCAAGCATTTTTTATTTTTTTTTTCTTGCTTGGTTTAATAGAGTTTGGGTAATGAGGCTTAAAATGTCCAACGTCACCTCAAACATATTACAAATATTATGAATATGTATGCGTCAGTCTTTATGCATGTGTTCCAATTCTCCCATCACAGGTTGGGCCTGAAATTGAGACATCAGAGATACGTCCTCTAGTCCTGATGGTTCTCGCTCGTCTAATTTCATGAAATTTTAGGGGATCCTGGGCTGCAAAAGCTACTGAGCAAACGCCCAGACTAGATGAGATTTAAAGAAAAAGATGCCTCGCAAGGTTCTCCACCAAGACGCTCTTAAAAATGACACCTGACTGATTCCGAACCTCAGATTTGATGAGGCCCACCTCAAAAATAAATCACTCCGGATTTGATGCGTCCCAAGAAGAGCCTACGCTCGGATCTACAGTTCGTAGACAGGGGATCTTACATATTCCTATGTAATGACACATATGTATGTATGTGTCATTACATATGTATTTCTCTGCTAATGCTGATCTACTGGTGCCAACCCAGTCGCTGAGTTATTACCTACAGGGCCTACAGAGACTGGACCAGCGCTGCATCGGGCCCGCAAAGTCACCTTGCAGCAGAGGTGTGTAGATACGGTTTTGTGTATGGGTAAAGATGATGGAGTATTTGCGTTTCACATCAGCAGTGGAGATTTTAGAAGTGCTATCAGAAGTGCAGAAGACATAAACAAGACATAAACAACCATAACCTATTTGGACAAAAGTATTGGGACACCTACTGATTCGTTGCTTCTTCTGAAATCAAGGGTATTAAAAAAGAGTTGATCCTGTTTTTGTTGGAGTGACTGTCTCTACTGTCCTGGGAAAAAGAAGGCTTTCTACTAGATTTTGGAGAAGGATTGCTGTGAGAATTTGATTGCATGCAGAGACAAGAGCATTGCTGAGGTCAGGATGTCGGAGGTTCATTACCCCACGTATTTCCCAACTCATCAACTCCCGAATACCGAAAGTACTGGATGGAGCTCCACCATCCATCATTCCAAAGAACACAGTTCTTTCACTGCTCCACAGCTTAATGCTGGGGGGCTTTATATATATATATACCCCTCTAGCCCACGCCTGGCATTAGGCAGCATGGTGCTAATAGGTTCAAACATTTGGACATATAGTGTAAGTCCAGCTCCTGAAGGCCTCACCATGTGGAGAAATCTGGGCTCAGTGGTGTCTGCAGTCCTGCTGATGTATTTGCAGAAGAAGTTTGTGTAGAAGAACTAGCTAATGAGTTCAGTCTTCCTGAGGTCAGGTCCATTTGACCCCACAGTGCTCATGGTACCTCTGGAAAGGACCCTGGCTGGGACACAGAAATGGATCCCTGCTCCCTCATTAGCAATGCGCTCTATAAGGGGACTCTTTTGTTTCCAATTAGCAGCAGAAAGACATGGATCGATAAATGAATTCAGACAGCGTCTAACATCTAAACAAACCAACGTCTACCGCTCGTGTCAGCAGAACCATCAATTAAGATGATCCCGGGTGGTTGAGAATGGATGTCTTACTCTTGATAAGTAGCCCTTGGCATGCTTGTGCTTGTTTCAGAGGGTAACTTCATTAGGCTGGTCCAGCCCTCAGATGTCACGGTACTGGGCGACAAATTGCTAATGTAGATTAGCCATTATTGTTAGCTAGGGTGTCCACATTTTGGTTTGTAAAAAAGAGGGGACAATGGGGACACACAGGTGTCCATCTGGTTAGTATGTTGTGGCACGGGGGCTTCAAGTAGGCCTAAGTTGTAGTTACCGTAGCAGTGTGCGTTTGAGGGTGGGAGGAGCCTAAATACTTTTAAAACCATGCAGCTACATTAGCACATTAGCATATATTCATAATAATAGTCTGGACGACCAAATTCAGCTCCTTTCAGCTTTTATTTTCATCACAATCTAAAAATACATCAGTAAAATAAAGCCACCTCCTAAAACCCACTGTTTACTGGACACTGGTCAGTCCTCCTGCTCTGAGCGACAGGCCAGAACTGTGTGTGACACTGATCTGATTTTTGATTCGGACATTTCAGGATCTTTGCTTTACGTTTTGTGAATTTCGATGACATCATTAGAATTAAGATAGATCTTTATAATGAATGGACCAATACCAATAGACCTTTTACACTTCGTCTTCCAAACGTCTTCCATTGAAAGTAAATTTGGAGATACAAGGTCTTTGTGTGACAGTGAGGATTTATATAGGTGTTTAGGTGTTTAGTTAAAGTGTTTAAAGCTGTAAAAATCTGCACTACTCCCAATATGAGGTGACTATAGAAGCGAACACTGACATAAAAGCAAAACGAATTCCTGGACATGTTACACAATTACAAATTCTGTTAAAAAATGGCATCTGGTCATTTATATTAATTACACTGTGTAAACATTTTATACATTTTAGGGTAGAAACTACTACACTAAAAAAAACAATATTTCAATATAAAAGTAAAAATCTAAATATAAAAAAACATTACTCCAATATAAAAAACATTATTCTAAAGAATATTATTCCAAAATAAAAAGGTCAGGATTGTATTCTTTTGCTCCCCCAGGTTTGTTGTTTGGTGTTTCCTTATTTGTCCTTGACACGCCTGACCAGACATGACACCAATATAAAGAACATTTATTCTAAAATATAAAAAAATATAAAAAAACATTATTCTAATATAAAGAACATTATTTTAAAACATAAAGAACATTATTCTAATATAAAGAACATTATTTTAAAACATAAAGAACATTATTCTAATATATATATGTATATATATATATATATATATATATATATATATATATATATATATAATCAACATTATTCAAATACAGTAAAAACAAATTGCAATATTTAAAGCATTATCTCAATATAAAAAAAACATTATTCCTATATATATATATATATATATATATATATATATATATATATATATATCTTATTTCAATATCAAAAAACATGACTGTTCTCTTGCTGCCTAATATGTAGATCAACTCTTGAAAGGTACCATTGGAACCAGATAATCAATAGTACTCACTGCACCTGCCAGTGGTTTTAATGTTATGGCTAGTGTAGATCTTTATGGTTGCATTGTTCCTCCTTCATCCTCCACAGCCTTATCACGACTGACTGACTGAAGCCCTGGCCTACTGTAGAGTGCTGCAGTTCATCCACATGGGTTTTTTTACACATCAGGCCTCTGACTGTTACCCTGGCGTACCCAGTCTGCAGTCTGTCTGTGTGCTGTCGGTGCTCGACGTGTTGCTGTAAAACGGAGTATAATAAGCACTTTGGTTTACTTAAAAACCCCTTTGTGTCTCTAAGGTTGAACAGACAGCCTGAATACCCAACTCCCTGCTCTCATCTCCGCCGCCTGCTGCTGTAACTATGATAAGAGCTTTCATTTAGATAGGAGGACATCTGGGAGGCTAGATTATCATAAGCAGCGAACGGCAGCACAATCTATCTGCCCTGATTGCAGTGCCTGTAGTTAACACAGACCTTGCCTGCTTGACCAAACAGCGGAGACTTATCACCGGGGCCCATAAGCTGACCACCGCAAGCGGCCCTTAATGGGAATGGGTATCACAGAGACTGAGAAATGACTGTTTGCTCATGTGATAATGATCACTGGAGTGTGTGTGTGTGTGTGTGTGTGTGTGTGTGTGTGCTGCAAAAATTATATTAATATGAAACAACCTCATTAATATGAAGTAGTATTAGTAGACTTCTATCACAGTCGCTGCCTCGTCACCTCCCGCTAAAATCTTCACTGGACTTCAGCACAGCCAACAGGAGGGGAGTTAGCATGTCCGGAAGTCCCTCCATCATCACTTCCATCTAATCTTAACCCTCATCCTAGCCCTAATCCTCACTTTAACCTTAACCCAAAACCTAATCCAAACACTCCTCCTGGCTCCAACCATTACTTTAACCTCAACCCTTATCCTAGCCCTAATCCTCATCCTGGCCCTAATCCTCACTTTAACCTCAACCCAAAATCTAATCCAAACACTCATCCTGGTCCTAATCTTAACCTTAATCTCAACCCAAAACCTAATCCAAACACTAATCCTGGCCCTAACCCTCATCCAGGCCATAATCCTCATCCTGACCCTAATCCAAACCTTAATCTCAACCCAAAACCTAATCCTAACCCTAATCCTGGTCCTAACCTTAACCTCAACCCAAAACCTGATCCTAACCCTAATCCTGGCCCTAATCCTCACTTTAACCTCCACCCAAAACCTAATCCTAACCCTAATCCTCACTTTAACCTCAACCCAAAACCTGATCCTAATCCTCATCCTGGTCCTAATCCTCACTTTAACCTCCACCCAAAACCTTATCCTAACCCTAATCCTGGTCCTAATCCTAACCTTAATCTCAACCCAAAATCTAATCCAAACACTCATCCTGGCCCTAACCCTCACCTTAACCTCAACCCAAAACTTTAACCTAATCCTAATCCTAGTCCTCACTTTAATCCAAACCCTAATCCTGGTCCTAACCTTAACCTTAACCCAAAACCTGATCTTAATCCTCATCCTGACCCTAATCCTCACTTTAACCTCCACCCAAAACCTGATCCTCATCCTGGTCCTAATCCTAACCTTAATCTCAACCCAAAACCTAATCCAAACGCTAACCCTCACTTTAATCCCAACCCTAATCCTGGTCCTAACCTTAACCTCTACCCAAAACCTAATCCTAACCCTAATCCTGGCCCCAATCCTCACTTTAACCTAAACCCAAAACCTGATCCTAACCCTAATCCTGATCCTAAACTTAACCTCAACCCCAAACCTGATCCTAACCACCATCCTGCTCCCAATCCTAACCCTAGTCTCGACCCAAAACCTTTTGACCTGTCGTGCTCCTGGGCTCCCCCTACAGTCCAGAGGTGTAATTCACGCTTTGAGCCACCCCTGAAGGACACGCTGTACACATGCATTTCTGGACAAGCTGAGAGATACAGGACTCTACTAGACCCCCGTATGAAGAGCTCTGGAGATGCTCTAATGTTCTAACACAGTGATGGAGAACCACCACTACCTTCTACTTTCTGTAGGGATGTTATTGGTGTACTGTATATAGTAAGTGTATATATTTATATATTTATATATGTATATATATATATTTGAACAGTGTCTTTTCAGGCATGCTGTGCACACAAGGTCTGGGAGTCCTTTTCATGCACATGGTTTTGTTGTAATTTGAAAGCCAGCAGAGAGATTAGTGTAATAGGTCCCACAGATGCCTCCCCATCTGTCTTCTTTATTTAGCCATGTCCTCACTTCAAACAACCGGCAAGCGTTTGATTTTCTATATGATCTGCTCATAATAATGGCATTTTAATTTAACACTATCAAACCGGGACACAGAGGGCGGCAGGTAACCCCACCAGTAGAAAACGAAAGCATTCGTGCTGTGTGAATAACAGCAGCGCTACACCTCAGTCAAGCGATTGTGCGAGTTAACAATGCATTATTAATTCAGCAATTTAACAGCCATCTGCTTGTGTAGCAGGTCTGAGTGCCACTTACCTAAACATAAAAGGAGCCGGAATTCACCGCCGCCCCGAGCGACATCATTTAACACCGCGCGCCAGCGTCTTAAAGCAAAACAACAGCGGGACACGAAATGCTTCCCATATAAATCACGGTCCTCCCGCCACCCTGCCACCAGCACCACATGCCGGTACTGCTCTGTTTGGAATAGAGATGTAGATAGGGGGGAGAGAGCCCCCCGTTAAATAAAGATATAGAGTAGGAGACAGGATGAATTGCGAGAGCAAGTCTGGGAGGACAGTCGCGTTCCCTCAGTCTCGGTGCTGTAAGGCTGGAGATAACTAGGATTGGGTTTTCCAGATACGCATCAGATTAGGCCCTCAAACAGAGACTGAGTACACGCTCACTAAATAAGGGTGGGCCATAAAACTGAGGTTCCCATGCTGGAGACCCCTGCCTGGCACATAGCAGTGTTTACAACACAGCTGCTCCCAACACACCTGATGCACCTAATCAGATCACTGACAAGATAGAGAGGCTGGAGGCTGGTGTGATAGAGATGCTAAAGCCGCAGTAGCGATGCTGGACGAGGCTGGAGGCTGGTGTGATAGTGATGCTATCACCGCTGTAGTGATGCTGGACGAGGCTGGAGGCTGGTGTGATAGAGATGCTAAAGCCGCTGTAGTGATGCTGGACGAGGCTGGAGGCTGGTGTGATAGAGATGCTAAAGCCGCTGTAGTGATGCTGGACGAGGCTGGAGGCTGGTGTGATAGAGATGCTAAAGCCGCAGTAGCGATGCTGGACGAGGCTGGAGGCGGGTGTGATAGTGATGCTATCACCGCTGTAGCGATGCTGGACGAGGCTGGAGGCTGGTGTGATAGAGATGCTAAAGCCGCAGTAGTGATGCTGGACGAGGCTGGAGGCTGGTGTGATAGTGATGCTATCACCGCTGTAGTGATGCTGGACGAGGCTGGAGGCGGGTGTGATAGTGATGCTAACATAGCAGTAGAGATGCTGGATGAGGCTGGAGTGATAGTGATGCTATCACCGCTGCAGTGATGCTGGACGAGGCTGGAGGCTGGTGTGATAGCGATGCTAGCACCGCTGTAGTAATGCTGGACGAGGCTGGAGGCTGGTGTGATAGTGATGCTAACATAGCAGTAGTGATGCTGGACGAGGCTGGAGGCTGGTGTGATAGTGATGCTAACATAGCAGTAGTGATGCTGGATGAGGCTGGAGCCTGCTGTGATAGTAATGCTAGCACCACTGTAGCGATGCTGGAAGAGGCTGGAGGCTGGCGTGATAGTAATGCTAACACGGTATGTTTGCTCCTTGTCTTCGCTTTAGCCCCACCTTGTCGGTAGTGTTCCCACCTGTGCCTCCTTTGTAGCCCCTCCTTTCTATTAGTCTCAGGTGTTGCTTGCTAGTCTCTTTGTTTCAGAGTTCCTGGGCTGATCTTTCATGGTCTGTCAGCTTGGCCTGTTTAGTCTCTGGCTGTTCCTTTTGTTAGCTTAGCTTAGCTTGTTTGGTTCCTGTGTGTCTGCTTCTCCAGTTGCTCTTCAGTTTGTGTTTCTTTGGTTTCAGGTTTGCTTTGTTTTGTTTTATGTTAAATAAATATTACATAATTACATTACATTAATATTTAGCCGGTCTAAGATACCTGTACAATCACCTGTGGAGAAAAAAAGCTGACCCCTGGCACTCTGGACCCAAAGCAACTCCACAGAGCTTTTTCACACTGAATTTGGACACAGATTTGTTCTGCTGTCGATGCTTTGAGCAGATCCAGTTTACAGGAGAGTTTGGACGGGGGGTTTGAAAAGAGGTCATGTGAGTTCCTAGCAATTCTCCTGAAGCCTCGATCAGGAACTGCACAATGCTAAACACACATATTGACCAATTTAGTGTGTAAACAGCCATTTGCTATCCACATTGTTGATGACGCCTCACCGAAATTGTCCCTCCAGCAGTGATTCGTGACTGGAGCTTCAAAGGGCTCGCTGGTAACAGGATTGCAACAATCCCTTTCTTTACTGTAAACATACTTTTAAAAGGGGCTTTAAAGCAACATTTTGGAGCATTTTTAGCTTTAAGTCTGAAGCTTCAGGATCATCGACTGGAACAGGGGGAGAACGGCATCTCTGGTCATTCCCACTCCGGGCCGGAGTGCTGCTGCTGCTGCTGCACTATGGAGGTTTGGTGGTGGAGCTGCAGGAGGAGAACCTCTCTCCAGAACTGCTGCTGTGTAATGCTGCAGAACCCATAGAGTCATATTAGTGTAAAACCCTGTAGTATTACTCTACCACCTCAGCCCACATGCTGCTCCACCTTCAGATCAAGCTTCTGCAGCTCTCAGCTTGTCCAGAAATGCATGTGTACAGCTGTCCATAGGCAGATTTGTATTTATTGCAGTGGAGTAAAAGCTTTTGACCATTTTATGCCTCTTCAAACCTGGCTGGTGCGCCCCCTAGAGGTTGAAAAGTCAGTTCTGCTGCATCTGTAACTCCGTCTCAGCTGATGATGTTCACCCTCCATTGTGGTTGCTGTATCAAAAAGGCTCTGATTGGCTCCATTCTACACTAAGCCCCACCTTAGTGGGGGTAAACAGAGGTCACTGATAGTCACTGATAAATGTACCGAACCGTTGCGGTGCAAGGGGTCAAGGTTCGGGGGTCACGGTCCAGCAGAGAGAATAGGTGGTACGTGCTATTAGGGTAAATACGGTAAATCCACAGCTCATGAAATCACGCTAGCTCGGATGAGGACGATGTGTCAGCGTTTTAGGGGTGTGTGTGGGTACAAACGCATTACCAAGCTTAGGTTTACACTGTACTGCTTAATTAGCACACGACCAGCTGTGTTAACTACCTCAGGGGGGCGCTATACAGCACTAGGTGGAACAAACTGTGCGTTTGAACAGTGACTGTTGTGTACCACCCCTAAAATAATAAATGTATTAATAATTGAGCAAATAAATTAAATTAAAACCTCAGGATATTTAATTTTGGATTTGTATTATTAGTAATAATAAAATGGGAGAACTCTTTCATGTGTAAAGAAATAACACCCTATAAGAACAGCGCCAGGCCGCTGAATGGTGGGGGATGACTGCTGTTTTTTTAGTTGCAGTCTCAGCCGCAGTCTGAGAGCCAGTATCTAAGCACCTTTAAATTACATAGATCTATTCACCATCTTTACAGCCACTTCAATAAATGCACTCAGTGTCCCTGAGTTACTGCTATATAAATTCATTTGCTGCTATACAGCCGCTGCTCCACAGGGAAGAGTCTGTTCAGTTCAGTGCTGTGTTTGACCTCCTGCGTGCTGAATCTGAGAGCACGGCCTAATAAAGAGTCAAACGTCAGGTGAGACTTCTTTACGTGGTTTCAGATTCAGGCCGAATTTAGTAAATCAACATTCAATCATTGAGTAAATGTAGGGTAGGACTAGTAGGGTAGAAAGCACACTGCAATGAAGGCAGTAGGCCCAAACACCCATTAGATATAATATTGAGTAGGTCCTCCTTGTGCCATCACAACAGATCTGACCACTCGAGGCGTGGCCTCCACAAGACCTCTGAAGGCATCCTGCTGTGGTATCTGGTCCCAAGACTGACTAAAATTAGCAGTGTGACTTGGTTGAGGTGAAAAATACTTAGATGTGATTTTACAGCAGTGACCACTCCTGGTGCTCTCAGCGTCCATTTAGCTGCGTGTGTGGTTAGCTAGCTGAAGAGACTGAAGCAGGGCCCGGTAGGGTTAGCTTTTAGCCTAGCACTCAGCTAGCACCTGCTCACTTTACTGGTTTCCCCACGACATGGGCTGTAGAGACACTCACAGCTGTGCTTCCTCCAGCCGGCCCTGCTCTCTGACCGGTGCTTCACCTGGTCGGCCCAGCATTAGCTTTTAGCCTTGTTCCCATATTTTTTCAGAGGTATCCATTGCATTTAGCCTTGAAATGTTGAAATGTCGCTAGTGGACAAGACTGTGATGTCAAGTGTTGCATACAGTAAGATTAACAGTCAGAGGGGTCAAGTAATGAAGGAGAAATACTTACTTATCTAAACTTTACTGGAGTAATTATTTATTTTTCAGACTTTTTACTTCTACTTTCAATTTTATCCAAATATCTGAACTTTCTACTGCTTACATTTTAAAAACAGCCTCGGAAAGTGTGACACAGCAGACTGTGTCTGTAGTCTAGTATGAAGACTGTGTCTGTGGCAGAGACTCAAGAGAGCTGCAGTGAAACGTCCCGACTGAGCCCCACATTTACATTCCAATAAAGCTTATTGATCACACGCCTCTGAAGTCTGACTTTCTGCAGCTTTACAGAACTTCTAGACCACGACTCCTCATATTTTCCTCCATGAAGCTCATGTTGATGCTCAGTAGAGCACAGAGACGCTCCTTTAATAGAGCTGATATTACTGAAATGCTTCATTTTCAATGGGCAGATCTGCAGCTGAAACAGGAGCCTAGTGCAGCCCAACATTTTTAACATCAACATTTTAATAGATCATTCTCCTCATTATGACTTTTAGAGAGAGGGGGGGGGGGGGGGGGGGGGGGTAGTGCACTATAGACCCCTGTGGTGCGGCCTAAGCTTTCGGCCTTTGTTTTCCTTCCATTACTTTTACTTTTCTACTTGAAGTGGTTCTGAAACCAGTACTTTTACACTTTTACTGGAGTAAAAAGCTTCAGTTGATACTTCAGCTTCTATAGAAGTCTTTTAAACCCTAGTATCTCCACTCACTTCTACTGAATGAATGTTTGACTTTTGACACCTTAGTGTCCTAGTAATATTCAGTCCTTCAGTCTAGACCCCAGATCGTCAGAATCCTGATCCTTGGTAGGTGTGACACTACCAATGGCAATCAATTACATTTACCCTTCCCTTAAATTCCAGTGAGAACTAAATCCAGTACTGCAAACTGGGTTCAAGGTCCATATCTGATGATCTGGGGCCTAGACTGAGGGACTGAATATTACTAATAAGCAAATGAAGACTTTTGCACAGCTGCAGTTTCATCGTACTGTAGGCAACACTTCACTCGTCAGAGTTGACGAGGTTTTCTCTAAGACTTTCTCGGAGAGTTAGGAAGTGCAGCAGTCCCGCAGCACAGCGCTCTGTAACATCTCCTGCCACGCCGAGCAATTTACACTGATACTGATCCAATACAAAAAAGCAATTATTATGCAAATGAATCAGAAAACACTATGATTCAATCAGCAGATCACAGTGGGATGCAGTGAGGTGGGTGAATCCTGAGCGTGTCCCTGTGCAGTGTCTGCGGTTCACTATTGAAGTGGAACATGTAGAAAGGAGACTCGTGCTAAATGAAAACATTGGTATTTTTGTGTCACACCGAGTTTTAGCCAGCGGTACTTACGGCATTTTACTCAACCCCTTTAATCTCCCGCACACTGCAGCTCATTAGCAGTATGAGGTTCATTATTTGCAATGGCTGTGATTGCTTTACGTTAATTGACTTTGTCGTAAAAGTCGTAAGTAACTTTCTGGGAAATAATTAGTTTGCACCATTAACTGACCTCTTCCATCTGCACTTTTCTTTTTCTTTAGATGATGGAATTATGGAAGGATTGAAGGATTGAACGGACCACGCCCAAACTCCACCTCCATTATGAGGTGTCCTATAAGACCACTCTCCTCCCCTCACCTTCTCATGGCAAAGATTCCCACCCCAGATCCTCCTCTTCCTTCCTCCAAACTAGTGCATGGAAGCCGCCCAGAACTCCAGCCCAAGTTTCTCTGCGTCGCTCTTCCTTTACTCAGCTCGCAGTGAGCATGGTCCACACTTTGCAAACTTCGTACATCGCTCCATAGCTTGTGAGACACACTATTAAGGGAGCATCATGTAGGATTATTATTATTATTAATAGTAGTAGTAGTGCTATTATTATTATTATTAGTAGTAGTAGCAGTAGTAGTAGTGCTATTATTATTATTATTATTAGTAGTAGTAGTAGTAGTGCTATTATTATTATTATTATTATTAGTAGTAGTAGTAGTAGTAGTAGTAGTGCTATTATTATTATTATTATTATTATTAGCAGTAGTAGTAGTGCTATTAGTATTATTATTATATTATTATATTATTATTATTGTTATTATTATTATTATTATTATTATTATTATAGTTCAGACCAGCTGCCACCTACCAATCCGACCAGCAGGCCACCCACCCACCACCACCCATACCAGACCAGCGGCTCACCCTCCTACCACTGCTACCTGTTTAATGACCATGTTAAAACCTAAATGGACTCTTAACTATCTGCACTATTAATATCACCACTATTAACTATCTGCTGTATCTGGTTTGGTCATTTTTATCAATAATGTTTAAATAGTTCTGATCAGAGGAGGAGGAGGACGGGTTGGGTCCCCCTTGTGAGTCTTGGTTCCTTCCAAGGTTTCTTCCTCCAGATCTAAAGGGGTTTTTTTCCTTTCCACTTCCTTGCTATAAAAATAAATTTGACTTGACTTGACTATTATTATTATTATTATTATTAGTAGTAGTAGTAGTAGTAGTAGTGGTAGTGCTATTATTATTATTATTAGTAGTAGTAGTGGTAGTGCTATTATTATTATTATTATTATTAGTAGTAGTAGTAGTAGCAGTAGTAGTAGTGCTATTATTATTATTATTATTAATAATAATATTAATATTAGTAGTAGTAGTAGTAGTAGTGCTAGTGGTGGTGATAGCACTAGTAATAATGGTTTAGGAGTAGTAGGTAGTAGGTGTAGTAGTATTTATAGGAGTATTAAGGGAGCATTGTGTAGGATTATTACCTTAAAATTGCAGCTTCAGAATCACGTTGATGGCAGACGGACCGTAACTGCCACTACAGGACTGGAATGCCGGTAATAACTGTGAAAGAGGCTGAAGAAGATCTTGTTGGAGGAAGCTTTCTGAATCTGGCAGTTGTTTTTTTACATTGTATCAAAATTTCATGAAGAATGGACCAATAGAAATGCTCTGAAATCACTCATTGACTACATTGACTTCTATTGACTGTCCAGGGAGTATTGCTGCCTTACGCCTATTGATCATGGGTAGGCTCTGGACCCACTGCGGCCAGGAAGAAGCTGATAATAAGAAAGGAAGGTTTTCGTGAGAATGTGACAAAAATGTAAAACAAATTTTATATTAATGTATCATTTTTTATTATACTTGTTATCATTGTTATTATACTTTTCTGAATTAATAATAACACTATCATATTTTTTTAAAAATGCCAATTTTAAAGATAAATGATTTAATGAATGATTTAATACGTAAGTACATATAGTACAAAATGTGCTTGATCTCTAATAAGATGGAGATTGGGTAGCTTTCTGGTAGGCCTGCTCAAACACCCTCACCTTTCAATGCATGGCATTTGGGGCCCCATGAAAAGATATAACCCTGGATCTACAACTGTAATAATTCTACCCAAATACTTAATTAATATATCTGTAGGACCCCTCTCAGTCTTAGGCTCTTAGACTCGTCCTAACTCACCCCCACCCATGCGAAGCCCCTTCCCGCAGGCCTCAGTTTGGGCAGTCCGGATCTAAACTCCATTCCCAATAAGATACTAAAAGCATAGAACATTTAATTGATGCACTTTCCTTAGGTTAACCAAGGTGACATGATTACTAACCTCAACCATGTGGATAAAACAATAGCTTTGGGAAGATCGATTGAGTAGCTTACACTGAGCCCTTCTCTTTGTGCTTGTGGTCTCGCTTTCAAGCTAATCCACCTTTGCAAACACCATCCAGCAGGTCAATTTACATCCAATATAGAGCAAAAACACCCTGAGATCAATAAGGACTTATTGCTTAAGTGTTGCCTATCGCCGTCTCCAAAGCACGTTAGATTTTTCTGCCAATAGCTCGGGAGAGATATTGAGAGGCTGCCAAGGGTTGGTCTCACTGGATAATAACTCAGATACCATCAGGCCGTGTGTAAGATGACAAGAGACGCTTACGCTTTCACTCCTATTCATTAGCCGCTGTGCCTTTGACTTACGCGTCTGGCTGCTGATATTGTTTTGACCCTAAGGGGTGACGGGCCACTTGGGTCATCCATACTTTCTGTCGCCAGCAGGTGATGATTCAGAGTGCAGCTCAGGACAGCAGCTAGAGGCCTCCACATGCTAATAGATCTTCAAAATATTAGTACCTACCCGTCTACGAAACGAGCACGCCTGTCTTTTTATATGCTTCATCCGCATCTGCATTAGGTGTGAGGGCTTGTGGCTGTGAAGTCTGATTAGTAATGCACAGTTGCTGATGCAGATAGCTCTGTTGGTTAAAGGAGTACTCTAGTGTTTAAAGCCTAAGCTCAGTCTCCAGTGGGAATGTCTTGCTGTTGATTGACAGGGACGGTCATTGCAGTGTTTCCCTGACCAGGAAAATCTGTTGCATTAAAACTCACTGCTGATAGAAACCTAGTTGATGATTTTCATGAACACAAGTCATACAAGGCTGAGAGTAGCAGAAACGGCTAATTATAGAAAAGTGTAATTGCAGTTATGATCAGACGTGTTGACATAACGAACTGTTAGCTACTCAGATATTATTATTATTATTATTATTATTATTATTGGCAGTAGTTTTTGTAGTAGCTGTTGTAGTCGTGCTGGGAGGAGGGTAGGAGTTGAAGTTGTAGCAGCAGTATTGTTTGTAGTAGTAGTAGTAGTTGTAGTAGTGCTAGTGATGGTGACAGCACTAGTAGTAATGGTAGAGGAGTAGTAGGTGTAGAAGTATTTGTAGGAGTGATAGTAGTAATACTATAATAGTAGCAGTGGTAGTAGCAGTAGTAGTATTAGTAGCAGTAGTAGTAGCAGTAGTAGTAGTAGTAGCAGTAGTAGTATTAGTAGTAGTAGTAGTAGTAGTAGCAGTAGTAGTAGTAGCAGTAGTAGTAGTAGTAGTAGTAGTAGTAGTAGCAGTAGTAGAAGTAGTAGCAGTAGTAGTAGTTGCAGTAGTAGTTGCAGTAGTAGTTACAGTAGTAATAGTAGTAGTAGTTACAGTAGTAATAGTAGTAGTACTAGCAGTAGTAGTATTAGTAGTAGCAGTAGCAGTAGTAGCAGTAGTAGTAGTTGCAGTAGTAGTTACAGTAGTAGCAGTAGTAGTAGTAGCAGTAGCAGTAGTAGTTACAGTAGTAGCAGTAGTAGTAGTAGCAGTAGCAGTAGTAGTAGTTGCAGTAGTAGTTACAGTAGTAGCAGTAGTAGTAGTAGCAGTAGCAGTAGTAGTAGTTGCAGTAGTAGTTACAGTAGTAGCAGTAGTAGTAGTAGCAGTAGCAGTAGTAGCAGTAGCAGTAGTAGTTACAGTAGTAGCAGTAGTAGTGGTAGCAGTAGAAGCTTGATAAAACTCTCCAGCATGTCTATATTTCTATCTAAATATCAATCAGTCCATCAGTCCAATAAATCAAAGGCGGCTGCACTCCAGTGAGACTCCCAGTGGATTGCTCAGGGACTCGAAGTGGAGTGGAGCAGGTCGACAAGGCAGCTGTTTCCTGCCATCTTAGGGAGCTCTGATTTGGCCCTCATGAGAAATGGATGCCCTGAGGCCCTGCACTGCAGATAGCATCACTAAAACGCGTAGATGTTGACAGTTTCATGAAAGTTAAATTAGGTCCATTTTGGAGGCGAGCGGAGGGAGCTGGAACACGTCAGGCCGTTACAGATGGGGAGGCTGAGAATATGGAAAGTCTCATGAAAGGCACGGAGACGATGAGTTCGCTTCTCAGAATGAATTATTTCAGCGTCCTGCCGTTCTCGATCACACGTTTGTCAGCCTGATCGCTCTCTGCCGTATCTGTAATGTGCCCTTCATCACCGCCGGCCATCATTCTGATGTCATTTCCTGCACTTAGACCTGAACACGCCCAAACGTTGACACTTCTAATGGAGGCCAATGAGCAGATCCTCAGCAGCTACCTATTCAGTACAGATCTGAATGGGTTTTCTGTTCACTTACAAAAAAATGTAAAATGTCCATAGTAGATATCATCACTGTCACGCAAAAACCTTGTATCTCCAAAACGGCAGCTTTACAGGAGGAGGAAAAAAAACTTTCAATGAAATTCCAAGTCATTTTGGAGCATTTCTATTGGTCCATTCATCCTAAAATCTTGACACCACATAAACAATCACCGCTATAGATCCAGAGGTTTGCCTATTAGATCATTTTACCAATTCCGATAAATCCAGGGAGCGAGCGAAGGTGCCTTCCAAAACCCGACAAAAGAAGCAAGGTCCGCTAGTGGACCTGAACTGTGAACCAAACTGGCCTAAACCACCCGTGATCTGAGTTACGAGCCTCTCGGGCTACCTCAAGGCTCTGAACCTACAATTCTCGGCGAGAAGCTTTGTAGCCGAGCTCCTTAAGTACCCCCCGTCTCAGGTGAAACACAATAACTCAACAAGACATGATAACCCGGAATTGAACACATGAACATGAAACTAGACACTGAATCTAATCATTGAATCAAACTACAACGGAAGCCTGTGGGCGGCGGATTGGAATCGCCCCGGGGGAGGGCGCGATACTGAGGGGCTGACAGTTTGTCTTTTATTTTATGTTGAAAAAGCAAACTAAATCAAATATGCTAAAAAAAGGAACGACTGCCAGTTTATATTATATTAGAGTTAATAAAATACCATGACTGTATGGATTTGAGGATATGTCTAATTTCTGGACATCCATAGACACTTTCCCTGGGTTCCCTGGGCATGAACCTCTACGGGTTTCCTGCAGGGTCTCTGGGCTGACATTTCCTCTAGCTTCGAGCCACTTCCTGCCACAATGCTATGACACGACCAGGTGCTCTGACAGGACTGACAACATGGCTACGCTTCTTCCTCATCAATCCTCAGTCAAGGATACTCAAGTTTGAGGGCTTCCTTCTCAGTGCTCACCACTTGCTTATGGGCCCTTCTCCACTTTTCCTCTACCTGGTCTGAGCGACCAAGTGGCGAACATACTTATGAAGCATGCTTGTCCTTCAGGGCTCATAATTGAGATCAGCTAGAGCATGACTGTGGAGTCTGCCTGGCCTTACTGAGCCTGTTACCACTTTTCTTTCCATTTCTTCTCATCCTAGAATTGCTACTTAGAATTAAGAGCTGCAGCCACCTTTGTCTCTTGGTGCCTCTGAGATGGTTCAGAACTGCCAGACCATCTGATCATGTCTTCCACTGTTGGAAACCATCATCTCTTTTCCGCCTGTGGCTACTGAGTCAGAGCAGCAGTTGATGGACTGCGAGCTGGCAGTTGGGGAGACTACTTGGCATGCAAGTCTTGTTGATGGTGTTGCTGCTCGTAGGCGCTGCATGCCTGTCACTGGACAACGTTTTCAGACCAGTGAGCAGCTCATCGGCGTGAGCCGATGCAGTGCTCTGCTGCCGTGGTCCACACTGTCCCTACAGGGCCCTGAAGGATGGAGGTCATTCCCTGAGTTGGTTTTCCTTCACTGACAAGCAGGATGTCACTCCCTGTTATGTCCAGTCCGGTCCTTGAGGCGTTTGGTGAACCTAACGGCTGGTATTTCTCAGAGAGAGCAGATGTTTGTCTGCTTCAGTGGCAGGAATGATGGGGCTCCTCTGTCAAAACACAAGCTTTTCCATTGGTTGATGGAGCTAAGCTCTGTGGCCTACGAGTCTGTTCAGCAGCTGATGTGGGGACTGGCTTTGTGCCACTTTGCCTGGAGCTCATACATGTCCTGGGCAGTGCTGAAGTGCTGAAGTGGAGATCTGTGCAGTGGCTACAGGTTGATTGATTCTGGATGGTCAACGTCTCAGTCAGCTTGGCCATTCTAGAGACACCTCAAGCCTCACTTTGACTATAAGACCTATAAAGAGTATCCACCAGGGCTCTGAATCAGTTTGAGGAAGGGAAATTATCATTGGAATTAGCAGCAATTTGCTTAGGAAACATCTAAAGGTTTTACGGGAGAAGGAAAAAACCTTCTGGAGCATTTCTATTGGATCCTAAAATCTTGTGTAGTATATTTATGAGCTATGCAGACGTTCATAGACCTGAAGGAATGGTATGGAGGTGAGGAATAATATAGTGAGGCCTATGGCCTAGACTTGGGAAAGGAGAAGCGAGATCCATTCCCAGACCTAATTTGATAAACTGTACATGAACTAAGTAAATATAGGCTTATAGGCTAGGCTTGTTTATACTGGCCATACTTTCCAGTGTACGTGACAGGGATGTTAAGGGGTCAAGCTGTGTCTTCAGCATGTAGACCATGTATGTTAAACAATGGTGGGGGCTGATTTATATCCCTTATGGATAAAATGCGGACATCCTGCATATGGGAATAGTACCCTACGTGTAGTAGTGTATATTGTCCTTCCAAGAACTTGACACCACATAAAAAACCACTGCTATGGATCCAGAGGTTTGCCTATTGGATAATTTTACCAATTCTAAATCCTTAAACATGGTTGTGCTGTGCGGCTCACTGAAATCCTTTTAATAGCAGCTACATTTACATGTTTACACATCTTTAGCTGACGCTCTTATCCAGAGCGACGTACAAGGCTACTTGTATTATAGAGGTGGGCCAATGCAGTGTTAGGAGTCTTGCCCAAGAACTCATATTGGTCTAGCCCACCCAGACTGGGAATCAAACCCTGGTCTCCCACATGGTGCAATAGCTCACTGGCACATAGTGGTGTTATTCATTGTGCCACACCAACCACTAAAACCAATGTCAGGGAAACATCTAAAAGTTTTTGGACGAGGACGAACCACACATGCGCTAACAAGTATATGTGCTGCCTTGCCCAGCATAGTGTTAGTATCGCTACTGCACCAACTACCGGCCTCGACCAGCATCGCTACCACAGACTGGAATGAACTGGTTTTTATTTTGTTAACTGGTTTGGGGATCTGGTTTGTGGTCTGAACACAGAGGCTAAAGTGTTAATATACTAGTTCTGCTTGGAGCAATCTGGTATCCACTGAGCTCCACTATCCCTGATGATCATCTGAGGTTCACGGGACCTCATGGCTACATCCCTGGGTACTGTAGAATCATCATAACTCTACTACAGTTCTTTGTTCACCGTAATCTACGCTAAACTGATGCTTACTGATGATCATGGTCACTAATCCATGGCAGTTGTGTGCAGTGGCAGTGTGAAACGCTGCCTCTAATGTCCAGTGTATTCACAGTTCATCTACAGGAGGGTGTAAAGCAGAGTGAATGAGGAGAGAGGAAAGTTAACACCCTGAACAAAAGGATCACTCACCTCTGAAATTCTGAGGCTTCTGCTCAGTGTGTGTATGTGTGTGTGTGTGTGTGTGTGTGTGTGTGGCTGTATTAATGAGGCACACAGGCCTAGCAGGGGCTGATTACTTTCTCAAGATGATTTAGCCCAGTGGTTTTAATGGCAGTTTTTAAAAGAGTTGGAAAAGATTGAAATTCTTCTGCAACTGCTTTGTTAATTATGATTAAAGCTCAAGTCTGACCCACAGGTCACAGTCACTACGGTAACAGTGCATTCGATTGGATTTAGTGGGATTGCACACAGACAAGTGGATGCCAAGCAATTATCTGACTGAATAGTTTGCGCGCCCCCTTTAAACTTATGAAACGGAGCTTCATGACTGGATGTTGGAGAATTTATTATTAGGAGACCAAAAAAAAGCAGTGCCAGAAAGGAAAGCTGGGAGCTGGTAGGCCTATAATTTGGTGCTGCTGGTGATACAGGATGCAATCAAGGATGCAATTAATCTGAATGCAATCAAATCCTCACAGCAATGCTTCTGCAAAATCTAGTCGAAAGCCTTCATCTTCTCTGGACAGTAGAGACAGTTACTCCAACAGAAGCTGGATTGACTCTTTTTAATCCCCTTGATTTCGGAAGAAACAGTGAATCAGCAGGTGTCCCAATACTTTTGTCCTTACAGTGTAACTTGTCTGACTGTTTGTGTTCACCTGGCTTGGAGGGAAAAAGGGACGGTGATCTCATACAGAGCGCCACCTACCCACCTGGAGAGAGCATGGCCAGTTGTGCACTCTCAGACTCCGGCTGCTGATGGCAAAGCCTCAGCAATACAATAATCTTACAAATCATTCAAATGTTTGACATATTTACAGTGTTCTTGTTACAGTGCTAATAATATTGCTATGATATGCTATACTTTGCTATGCTACATGGGTACTATGTGCCATTGTGGGGCTGTAAACCAGCCAATAAAAGCAGAGCTTTTTTTTGGACCCCTTAAACAAAAAGGGAAATCTGTGTGTTTCAGTCGGAGGTAAAGTAACAGGGTGGTAAATAGGCTTGTGACATCACATTTGAGCAATTTCCACCCCAACCAAAGTCACGCACTTACTATCTACACATCAACAACTTATGGAAATGGTGTTTTACACCAATCAGCCATAACATTAGTACCACTGACAGGTGAAGTGCTACAAAATCATTGATTATCATCATCATCATCATCATTAATCTGCCAAGGGGTGGGTCTACATTTTAGGCAGCAGGTGAACAGTGATCAGGTCTTGAAGGTGATGTTGGTGTTAAAAGCAGGAGAAATGGACAAGAGTAAGAATCTGAGACACTTTGACAAGAAGAACCAAACTGTTCTAGACAGTGACTGGGTCATCAGAACATCTCCACCAGAACATCAGGAGCAGGTCTTGTGGGTTTGTTTTTCTGGTATGCAGTGATAGGTCAGTACCTACCAAAAGTGCTCGAAGAAAAGACCAACAGTGAACCGGTGACAAGGTCATTGGCAGCTAAGACTCATTGATGCTCATGGAGGCCCCGCCCACCACTGCTAATGTTGGTCTTGGTGCCAGATACCACAGCAGGACGCCTTCAGAAAGCTCAGACGTATTTCAGTGGCACAAAGGAGGGCCTACTCAGTATTAGGCAGGTGGTACTAATGTTGTGGCTGATCGGTGTATGCTGTAGTGCAG
Source organism: Salminus brasiliensis (assembly GCF_030463535.1). Taxonomy (NCBI): domain Eukaryota; kingdom Metazoa; phylum Chordata; class Actinopteri; order Characiformes; family Bryconidae; genus Salminus; species Salminus brasiliensis. Next base: position 55,738,822 of record NC_132879.1, on the reverse strand, counting down.
TGTTTGCAATTGTTTGCCTGAGAAGACTTTTGCCCAGTGCAGCAGGAGTTCTGGTTGTATTTGGGAGGAGGTCTGGTTGTATCTAGGGCAGTTCTGGCTGTACTGGGGGCAGTTCTGGTTGTACTGGGGGGCAGGTTTGGTTGTAATAGTCAGAGTTCTAGTTAGACTGGGAGGAGTTCTAGTAATACTGGGAGGAGTTCTGGTTGCACTGGAAGGAGTTCTGGTTGTACTGGGAAGAGTTCTGGTTGTACTTGGGGAGTTCTAGTTCTAGTAGGAGGAGGTCTGGTTGTACTGGGGCAGTTCTGGTTGTATTTGGGAGGTGTTCTGGTTGTACTGGGGCAGTTCTGGTTGTAGTTGGGGAGTTCTGGTTATACTGGGAGGAGTTCTGGTTGTACTAGTAAGAGTTCAGGTAATACTTGGGGAGTTCTGGCTATACTGGGAGGAGTTCTGGTTGTACTAGTAAGAGTTCAGGTAATACTTGGGGAGGTCTGGCTATACTGGGAGGAGTTCTTGTTATACTGGGAGGAGTTCTGGTTGCACTGGAAGGAGTTCTGGTTGTACTGGGAAGAGTTCTGGTTGTACTTGGGGAGTTCTAGTTCTAGTAGGAGGAGGTCTGGTTGTTCTGGGGCAGTTCTAGTTGTATTTGGGAGGAGTTCTGGTTGTACTGGGGCAGTTCTGGTTGTACTGGAAGGAGTTCTGGTTGTACTGGGAGGAGTTCTGGTTGTAGTGGGAAGAGTTCTGGTTGTACTTGGGGAGTTTTAGTTCTAGTAGGAGGAGTTGTACTGGTTTTAGTTTTAGTTCTAGTAGGAGGATGTCTGGTTGTACTGGGGCAGTTCTGGTTTTATTTGGGAGGAGTTCTTGATGTACTGGGGCAGTTCTGGGTGTATTTGGGGAGTTCTGGTTGTACTGGGAGGAGTTCTGGTTGTACTAGGAAGAGTTCTGGTAATACTTGGGTAGTTCTGGTTATACTGGGAGGAGTTCTGGGTATACTTGGAGGAGTTCTGGTTGCACCAGGAAGAGTTCTGGTTATACTGTGAGGAGTTCTGGTTGTATTTCAGTGGCACAAAGGAGGCCCTATTCCTTTGTATTAGGCAGGTGGTACTAATGTTGTGGCTGATCAGTATATGCTGTAGTGCAGTGTTTGCAATTGTTTGCCTAAGAAGACTTTTGCACAGTGCAGCAGAAACTATCCCACCGTCTGGGATATCCTTCAGAACAGGACTGTATTCCTCTGATGGAGCGCTCCTCTTCTCAGGCCTGATACTGCAGGTCTGCCATGCTTCAAACTGACAGCGAGAACATCAGAGACTTGAGCAGGAGGTGCTCTGGGCTCATGGCTGCTCTGTTGTCATTATGGCTCTCCTCCATTGTGCTGAGACTGCATTAGAATAGCGAGGCGCTCGCCTGTGTTTTAGGATCTAGGTGACATGTAGTTACACAGGAGCAAATCCTTCAAATCCTCTCCGGGCTGGTTTTAGCTGGAGATGTCTTTGCCTTATTTGCTTTTTTTTATTATTTTTTATAACCACTTTTCGGTTCTGCAGTCGTAGCTGGAATATATTTCACAAACAGCTCCTCAGTTTCTGTGCTCCCGCTCAGGCTTCCTATAAAGCCCTGTGTGAAGAAATGGAGTAATGGGGCAGTGCTCAGCAGGCCGTAACCTCACTGACTGATCTAGAGACACGTTTGGCTAGAGGAGGCAGGTGTGCCGACAAAGACCCTGTTTACACCTGGTGATGTCATGGTCATGTGACTAGTATCTCAGGGTTGTATCCTGAGAAGGGTTGAGCCATGTGCATTAGCAGTTGGTAGTTAATTGCATCTCCAGTTAGACTGAATATACGCTGATGACTCCTGTTTGCTGTGCTGTGTGTTTCAGTTGTACTGGGAGGAGTTCTGGCTGTACTGGGAGGAGTTGTGGGTGTACTGGGGGGAGTTCTGGCTGTACTAAAAGGAGTTCTAGTTATACTGGGAAGAGTTCTGGTTGTATTGGGAGGAGGTCTGGTTGTATTGGGAGGAGGTCTGGTTGTATTGTGAGGAGGTCTGGTTGTATTGAGAGGAGGTCTGGTTGTATTGGGAGGAGGTCTGGTTGTGTTGGGAGGAGGTCTGGTTGTATTTGGGAGGAGTTCTGGTTGTATCTGGGACAGTTCTGGCTGTACTCGGGGCAGTTCTGGTTGTACTGGGAGGAGTTCTAGTTATACTGGGAAGAGTTCTGGTTGTACTGAGAGGAGGTCTGGTTGTATTTAAGAGGAGTTCTGGTTGTATCTGGGGCAGTTCTGGTTGTACTGGGAGGAGTTCTAGTTACACTGGGAAGAGTTCTGGTTGTATTGAGAGGAGGTCTGGTTGTATTTGGGACAGTTTCTGGTTGTGCTGGTGGCAGTTCTGGCTGTACTGGGGGCAGGTTTGGTTGTAATAGGCAGAATTCTAGTTATACTGGGTGGAGTTCTGGTCGTATTGGGAGAGGTTCTGGTTGTATTAGGAGGAGTTCCGGTTGTACTGGGGCAGTTCTGTTATACTGGGAGGAGTTCTGGTTGCACCAGGAAAAGTTCTGGTTATACTGGGAGGGATTCTGGTTATACTGGGAGATGTTCTGGTTGTAGTGGAGTAGTTCTGGTTGTACTTGGAAGAGTTCTGGTTCTACTGGGAGGAGTTCTGGTTGTGCTGGGAGGAAGGTCTGGTTGTACTAAGGGGAGTTCTGGTTGTACTGGGGTCAGTTCTGGTTGACCTTAGGGGGGTTCTGGTAGTATTAGGAGGGGCGATATTAAACCCTTGATGTTAATCCTTGCTGTTTGGACTGGGGCTCAGTTTTCTGGTTTGCTTGGTTCTGTCTGTGAAACAGGTTCTGTTCCTTTTACTCTCAAGGCCTTTAATTTCAAAGCTAATAAAAATTTTATCTTTTTAATTTGCAATTAATGTTCTTATGATACCAAAATAATTGTAATAATTGTAATTTTAATTTACTTTGCATATTAAAATCCCAGTGAAATCACTGGGCCTGTCCTGTTCACTCTCCTGCTTTGACTCCCCTGCGATAGCACATCCATCACACAAGCAAAAAGGCAGTCCAACAGGCCCCGAGTGCTCCATCGGAATAAGGCACTGTCACCATGCTACTAGCCATCAGCAGCCGGAGCCCCGAGACAGCACAACTCTCTCCAGGGTGGGTAGATAGCGCTCTCTCCCCACATCACTCCAGTGCGGTACATCGGAGGGCAATGTACGGCCCTTACCTCCAGACGCGTTGGTCAGCTCGAAAAAAGGCGTTAGTTGGCTGCACAGGTGTTGGAGGCGGCATGTGTTGGTCTTCCCCCCCATTAGTGTCGGAGGCATTGCATGTGACAGGGGGAGGATATGTATGGGCTGGGCAACTGGCGGAGAAAATGGGTAAAAATAAAATGTTAAAAGTCCAACAAAAGTCAAACCAAGCCCAGCGGTGTAGAGAGCAACCTCATTTCTCAGAAAAATGTCAGAACTGGAGTGAAAGTGTCCAACTTTAAGATGAATTCCCATGTCACCAGGCACCGGGCAAATGGTGTGTGAAAAAACGTTAATGGCAATAAACTGAACACATCTGTGCTCGCTGCATCCTTCACCTTTTTCCTCTGCTAAGTTGCATCTGCTTAATCTGTCTACACAACACATCTCACCAATTAAGCACTAATTCCTTTATACACAAGACCATCTGTTAGTGGATCCGGGTATTTGTTTAACTGAAGCTATTTATTGATGACAGTAGTGTTTCTAAGTGAGTGGAGGGTGGAGGGTGGAGTAGATGTAGCTGTGATCAGGGTTATTCTGAGAAAAGATCATCATCAGAAGGCGGCTCGGTTCATTTTGCTACAGGAAGAATAAGACACATGCTTCGTGTACTGTGCTGTAATTATATGACCGCACTGAAAGCAATAAATCACATCACTTCAGATTGAGAAAATTTTACACGTATAGTTGCAATCTAAATTCAACCCCCAGCAACATTTCCTAATGTTCAGCTGTTTGCAATAAACTAATCAAACCAGACTCATTTAAATATGCAGAACAGAACAAGTGCAGACTTTTAATGATGACTGCAGTCTCAGAATTACTCAACCCCTTCATGACGAGCCTCTTTACTGCTTAGTAGAACCCTTCTGTGGTTCTGATTTGCTGCAAATGTGATGCACAGCATTCCTGGCAGCGAAATCTTAGCCCATTCCTCATGAGCAGTGTCCTCCACTTCACTAATACTCTTGGGTTTGTTGCTGCAACCACCTTCTTCCAATCCACCAAAGATTTACTATTAGGGTTCAAATCAGGCCACTTAGACAGACACTCCAGAATCTTCCAGGACTTCTTCTGAAACCAAGCCTTGGTGCACTTTCATGCTCGGGATCATTGTCCTGTTGCAAGGCCCAATGACATCCAAGCTTCATTCAAAGCCTGAAAACATCCAGTTTCCAGTTTCATCCCTCCACAGAACAGAACCTAAAAACATCAGCGGCTTATTTATCTGGTTCGGAGCAGATTGGAGCCGACTGGATCAGTAGAGGTGTACAGACATGGAGACCTTCAGCGCTTCGTATGCTCCTTACTGTGCACACTGAAACCTCACTGCTGGCTGCCACTAAATCTTGCTGCAGGTCTTTTGCAGTCACTCAGGGGTGTTAGACCACCTGCCTCTCAGGGATCTGGGGTATCGCTTCCTCTTTCTGCCATATCCTGGTAGTGTAGCCAGTGTTGCTTTAACTTTGAACCTGTGAACATTTGAACTGCTTCTAAGGGGCAACTAAGGGGCAACATGTAGTGACCACTGCATACCGGGACCATCCCACAAGACCTGATGCCTGATGTTTTGGAGATGTTCTGATGACCCAGTCACTGTCTAGAACCTCACAGTTTGGTTCTTCTTGTCAGAGTGTCTCAGATTCTTACGCGACATTCTCTTCAAGAACCGACTGTACACTTGCTGTCCCATATATCCACCCATTGATCAATGTCTTTCAATGTCTTTCAACTGGTCCTAATGTTATGGCTGATTTACGTTCAGTGTCATGACAAGTCAACGACAGCTCCAACATGACAGAATACGCAAAGTTCTCCAGCTATATGAGCGCTATCCTACATACAGAGAGGCCGAAGTGTGAAGGAATAGATGCAAGTCTGTCCCTACCTCTTCCGAGCAGAAAGCTATAATTGGAAAGCCTGCTGACAGTAATAGAGGTCAGAGCCCTCCGCTTCACACAGAATTTTCTGTCTTCCTATTGCTAACCTTCTGCTGTGGCCCCGAGTCTTTCCCCCTCGTTGCGTGACTCTGAAGACTCCAGTGATTGGCTTTTAATTGATATCTTTCCAGGAACAGGTGCCTGGGGAATGTAAAAGGACCACAGTAAGGAAGCAAATCTGGGTTTTGTCGGTGGAGCATTTCAGTTCGGAAAATTTGGTGCTGCTCCAGCAGATGGTAGACTGATGATTTTTAATCATTTTCAAAATTTAAAACAAAAAGATTTTGGCATTGTGCTGGACCTGAGGGACGAAAGTGAAGACCTTCAAACTGAAGCTGATATTCTGAACTTTCAGGTTTCATCTCCAACCCAAAGCCCAACCACCCAGAGGACATTTTTATTGCTCAAATGAATTCTCCTAACATTGCTTAAGAGAAACAGCATTTAAGAGAAAATCTAAACTTTCAAGAACTTTTGGATGTTCTTCAATTAAAAACTGTGGAGGAACCTATTAAGATGCTTCCAGGAATCGTAATAGGTTAAAAAAGTTCCTTGAAGATTCCTTAAGCACCTTAAGAGGTTCCTTCACAGTTTCAAACTGAATTTTTGAGCCAACTGATCTCACAATTCAACACTTTGTATCATTTTTACCTTTAAATCAGCAGCTTCAGAATCGTGGCGTCTCTGTAATTCCCACTCCAAGCCAGAACACTGCTACTAGACTCTGGAGCTTTGGTGGAGCTGTACAAGACCTTTCAGTGATGCTTCGTGGAGTTTCTCTCAGCTTGTCCAGAAATGCTTGTGTAAAGCTGAAAACACAATTTACAGCTGAAGACGGCAGAAGACGTGATGTACACTTTTGATTTCTTAAGAACTTTACATCGATGTAAGGGTTCTCCATAGAGCCTTTACATTATGGGTCAGATCTTTAAACTTCACAACATACTTACAGATCATCAAAAGAAGCATCTATCTATTGACATTTTTGAGGAACTACTTTTCAGCACTGCTGTGATTGAGTGGCAAATCATTTTACCTCTCTTATTTAACAAAAGAGAGCCACAAATAGTGTATGTGTTTGTCTATGTTTAGAAGACAACCAGTACAAAACCGATCATCTTACCCCAGTACAGTTTCCCAGTGTTCCCTTCTCATGTCCTTCTCTGGAAACACAGCAAGCAAAGGAGTTTTTAAGTGTATTTTTCTTATATATTTCTTATATATATATATATATATATATATATATATATATATATATATATATATATATATCCCGGTCTAGCTTGATAAGAAAAAAAAACCTTCCTTGTAATTTTCAGTTCACAGATTGTTTGATTTTCTCCCAGGGAAACTGTTGTTGTGGAACAGACTGCACTGTACTGAGATCAGTTTGTAGATAGGTTGAGTAATGGCGGCTCAGCTCTAGACAGGAAACTAATCAACCCCCATATGGTGCGCACTATCTCGTCCTAAATAAGGATAGATATCTTGCTCTGTGAAAGTGAATCTCAAGCTCCAACTACCTCCAACTGAAGGAGAACTGTGATCACTTGTGCTGATGTGGCTTGCTGTTGTTGCTGTAATGAACTGAGTAGAAATCAGGAAATCAGGTCTGATGCACTTGTGGGAAGCATTTTCGAGCTATAACTGAATCAGATGTTCACTGATACTAGGACTAGTATTGTACTAGGATTGTATACTGAGAGGATTTTAGTGGCATGTGCCTACACGCTCATTGCACAGTAATTATTACTGGTGCTCGGGTTGTACTGGGAGGGGTTTCGGTTGTCGAATGCATTAGATGATCAGTCTTATTACACTGTTTTTAGAACATAGAAGTACATGGACAGAGCAAAAGAAGCACCTGATAGTTTCTGTATTTGGAAATGTAGCATTGTTCGGAAAATAATGAACAGAATAAGGTACAGAATAATGTATAGAATAAGGTATAGAATAATGAATATAATAATGTACAGAATAATGAATAGAATAATGAATAAAATAATGAATAGAATAAGATATAGAATAATGAATGGAATAAGGTATAGAATAATGAATCGAATAATGAATAGAATAATGTATAGAATAATGAATAGAATAAGGTATAGAATAATGTATAGAATAATGAATAGAATAAGGTATAGAATAATGTATAGAATAAGGTATAGAATAATGAATAGAATAAAGTATAGAATAATGAATAGAATAATGTATAGAATAATGTATAGAATAATGAATAGAATAAAGTATAGAATAATGTATAGAATAAGGTATAGAATAATGAATAGAATAAGGTATAGAATAATGAATAGAATAATGTATAGAATAATGAATAGAATAAAGTATAGAATAATGAATAGAATAATGTATAGAATAATGTATAGAATAATGAATAGAACAATGAATAGAATAATGTAGAGAATAAGGTATAGAACAATGTATAGAATAATGTGTAGAATAATGTATAGAATAAGGTATAGAATAATGTATAGAATAATGTATAGAATAAGATATAGAATAATGTATAGAATAAGGTATAGAATAATGTAGAGAATAATGTAGAGAATAATGCTGCATGTTTCTGATTATTTAACCACCCAATTTACCTGGTGCTACATTTGTAAAACACCTCCACCTCCGCCTCCTTACCAACAGCTGGAGTAATAAAATAACTGAATTTGGGAAGTAGGAACATGTTGCATCTCTACCTTGTTCATGTGTTCATGACATTCACCAGCATCCCATCAGTCTTCTCTCTCTCTCTCAGTCCTACCTCCACTTTTCAGATGAGGGTCTGGCCACCCGATCTCCTGAACTCCCAAAGTTCTCCCCATTCTCTTACAGTCTCCCTCCCACATTATCATATCCGGAACTCGTAAACTAGCTCTATAGCATTTGCCAAATACTCTTATCCAGAGTAACTTGCTCATGTTTGCTCATGAGTATTTCCTAAGCACTTTTATAGTAGCTCCAGCTCGTGACGCCATTCCAACCACATTTCTGATGCAGGTCAGTGTTGTATTACCACTGATGATACTAGTGAAGGCACTCATACCAGTGTCATAAGGATAAGGGTCAGGGTCTAATTACCATGCACTGGACCAGATAAGTGCCATAAGCTCCCCTCCTATCCCTGTCCCCATAATCTGTTGAGAGCTCTTAGATTTAAGTATTAGTATTCAATACTTCTCACAAGGGGGCTTTTAATTTCGCCCCAGAGCTCAAATGCTAATCTACTTGGGTCACAATCATTTGGTCCCATGTGCTCTAAAACAGCACTTTTTATTTAGTGTGATATTAGAGGACACGGGAAGGCTGCTAATTATGTATGTTGCTTGCCAGGTCATCACCTTCAACGGTGGTCCTGAAGAGGCCCATTTTCATTTACAGACAGGGTAAAGGGTGGTTGCTAAATTGTAACACAACAGGTGGGCTACAGTATAGGCTGTCTACCTGTACAATACTGTGCAAAAGGCCGTTAAAACATTTCAAAATAAGGGAATTAGTGTGTTTACGGTTGTAAAACCATATGTTACTTTACCAGGAGACCAAGTCTACAGTGAGAAGAGATGAGGACCAAGCACTGAGCCTTGTGGAACACCAGTAGAGGGGCAACAAGTGGCGGATGTGTCCCGCTGCTACGTTACCTAGTATGATGCAAACTTTGCCATGCAGAAATGGTAATTCCAAGGCTGGTGAGGATGGACAGTTCTTATGTAACTGCTGCCACTTTGAAGCCAGACTGGTTAGGGCCCTAGGTTAGGGTCCTTGGTTAGGGTCCTTGTATAGGGCCCCTATATCTACATAGAACCATTATCTTTACCAAAGAACCCTGATAGAACCCTTTGTAACCATCTTAATGCAGCAAGGCTTGTCACACACTAAGGTGTATTACTCAGTAACTGTATAGAATAAGGTATAGAATAAGGTATAGAATAATGAATAGAATAATGTATAGACTAATTAATAGAATAAGGTATAGAATAATGTATAGAATAATGAATAGAATTATGTATAGAATAAGGTATAGAATAAGGTATAGAATAATGAATAGAATAATGGATAGAATAATGTATAGAATAAGGTATAGAATAATGAATAGAATAATGGATAGAATAATGAATAGAATAAGGTATAGAATAATCTATAGATTAATGTATAGATTAAATGAATAGAATAATGAATAGAATAAGGTATAGAATAATGTAGAGAATAAGGTATAGATTAATCTATAGATTAATGTATAGAATAATGAATAGAATAAGGTATAGAATAATCTATAGATTAATGTGTAGAATAATGAATAGAATAATGAATATAATAATGGATAGAATAATGTAGAGAATAAGGTATAGAATAAGGTATAGAATAAGGTATAGAATAATCTATAGATTAATGTATAGAATAATGAATAGAATAAGGTATAGAATAATCTATAGATTAATGTATAGAATAATGAATAGAATAATGAATAGAATAAGGTATAGAATAATCTATAGATTAATGTATAGAATAATGAATAGAATAATGAATAGAATAAGGTATAGAATAAGGTATAGAATAATCTATAGATTAATGTATAGAATAATGTATAAAATAATCTATGGAATAATCACACACTAAGGTGTAATACACAGTAACTACAGGGGCTTCTGTACACACTGGTGGGGCTGTTCTATTGGCCTGCCGGCGGACCATAGGCTGTCTAAGGGGCTAAAGAGTGCAGGTATTGGATGACAACTGCATTGAATGATGGGCTTCCTTAAGGAGGGGTTGGGGAATGGTTAAATTAATGCATTCAACTTTTACACACAACAATGGTACAATGTTTCTGATAAAATGGCCCTGATAAATACTAAATACGAACCTAATAAAGTGGCAATATCAGTGTATATGTTCGGTGGGTATGGAGGTGGTACCAAGCTGTAGAGCTGAGATACCACCAGACACCACAGCAGAAGACATGAAAAGGTCAACAGTGCTTAGGATTACACGATGTACACATCTAACTTCACACATGTCCAAATGTTTGTGGACACCCCTTCTAATGAATGCATTAAACTACTTTGAGTTGTAGCCATTGCTGACACTGCTGGTCTAGTCCCTGTGGAGGCTATTGAACCTATTGGCACCATGCTGCCGAATGCCAGGTGTGGGCTAGAGGGGTATAAAGCCCCCCCAGCAGCATTGAGCTGTGGAGCAATACAGCAACCATCGCTATGAGAGAATGTGTTTGTGGGCGGAGCCTGAATTTGGAGTTCGTTATGGAAGCAGCTGGGCTTCAAAGACTTTCAGGTCATGTGTTTTGGTGGTGATGCTGCAGCTAAATAAAGACAGATGAAGGTGGGCTGTGTGTGTGTGTGTGTGTGTGTGTGTGTGTGTCACCTCATTACTCTACGATATCGTTCACATTATTCCAGTGTTACTTTTATACTGAAAAATCAGCCGGTGCAACACTTGCCCTGGGGTTCCACCCCTTCAGTATTCACCAGCAGTACAGACTGATCAGCAAGAACACACCCACAACATTAAGTGCAAATATTCGGCTTGTTCAATCATGGAGAGTCGTGAGGACATCAGAAAAGACATTCTTTCGGGAGGCTGTAGCCTGAAAAGCTCTCCCACATCATCGAAACACTCGCACACACAACCAATAAAACACTCACACACCACTGCAACACTCACACACCACTGAAACACTCGCGCACACCAATAAAACACTTGCTCACCAATGAAACACTTGTACACCCCTGAAACACTCACCCACCGCTAAAACACTTGTACACCCCTGAAACATTCGCACACCAATGAAACTTACACACCCCTGAAACACTCACCCACCGCTAAAACACTTGCACACCACTGAACCACTCAACCCACACCACTGAAACACTCACGCATGCACCATTGAAACACTTGCACACCCCTGAAACACTCACCCACTGATAAAACACTTGTATGCCCCTGAAACATTCGCACACCAATAAAACACTCGCGCACACCATTGAAACACTCGCGCACACCAGTGAAACACTCGCACACCAATGAAACAATCGCACACCAGTGAAACACTCGCACACCAGTGAAACACTCGCGCACCAATAAAACACTCGCGCACACCATTGAAACACTCACGCACACCAATGAAACAATCGCACACCAGTGAAACACTCGCACACCAATAAAACACTCGCGCACACCATTGAAACACTCACGCACACCAATGAAACAATCGCACACCAGTGAAACACTCGCACACCAATAAAACACTCACACACACCAGTGAAACACTCGCACACCAATAAAACACTCACACACACCAATGAAACACTTGCACACCAATCAAACACTCACACACACCAATGAAACACTTACGCTCAACACTGGAACACTTGAACACACCAATAACACTCAACTGAATCACTTGAAACACTTGCACACACCATTGAAACGCTCGCCCACCAATAAAACACTCACACCAATGAAACACTCGCGCACACCATTAAAACAATGTATAAGAGCTCACTCTCTCTCTCTTTCACACTCTCTCACAATTTGCCTCCTTATTCATCTCTCTCTCGCGCTCTCTCTCGCTCTCTGTCTCACACTCTCACATCTTTCAAACAGACTTTCTGAATTTAACACTTCCTGACTTCTTTCACAAACAAAAAAATGGGGCAGAAAGTGAGACAGAAAGTTCAGCCTCCGCCAAGAAAACCACACACACACACACACACACACACACAGACACACCTCTCTGTCCTGCTGTTTCTCACAGGGTCATTATTTAGATGTTATTGGAGATGGCAGGTAGAACAAACCACACGGATGCTCCAGGTTTTCCTGGGAGGAGCAGAGGAAAGGCATCTACAGACGAACTGGAAGCTCAGCTGGGAGAAAACATGACAGCATGACAGGACTCGTGTTTGCTTGTCATGCTTTACTAAAAACACATGCTTGGCTGCCCTTTATCGGCAACAGGCCCACAGCATGCAGGGGTCATTCCTCTGTCTATCAAACATGGGATAGAACAGAGAGTTCACTGGACTTCCTGTGTGTTAGTGTAATAGCTTCGTAAGACATGGGGCAGGGGTCGAGGTGACCAACAGTGACCTGTTAGGATTTTTGCATTGAAGAAATCAATGGATCCAATTAAATAAATCACACAGGTGAGCTCAGGTGAGCTTCAGGTCATCATACCCAACACCAATCGTTGGCTTGAGGCCTATAAAGCATTGGGGTTAAGTTCACTGTGAGGAACTCTAGAGTGATGGACCTCCACCCGATACCCTTGGGCTGCCATCCCAGCCAACACGCTCATGGTGGAACATGGACCAGGTGAGTTCCAGGTAGGCTTGGGCTCTGAGTGGGTTTTTGTATATGTGTTGTCACCGGGACCCGGTGGGCTTCCCATGTTTAACCCCTCCTGGTCCCATCACTGACCCTGGTGGGCATGCCTATGTGGAGCCAGCATGGAACTCATGGACAATACCCACACAGGCCGCACATGGGCGTGTTAGCTGGGGTATGACTGGCTGTCCAAATGTTTGTGGACACCACTTCTAATCAATGCATTCATCTACGTTATGTTGCACCCATTGCTGACATTTTACTCCCTGAAGGGGAAGTACTGCCAATAGAATAGGACTCCCTGGTGCAGATGAACATGGACATATTTCCGCCATGCCTGATGCCGGGTAAGCTGTAGAGCAGTGGAAGAACTGTGTTCTCTGGAATGTTGGATGGTGCCCCATTTAATGCAATCAAATCCTCACAGCTCACAGTGCTCCTCCAAAATCTAGTAGAAAGTCTTCTTCTCTGGACAGTAGAGACAGTTACTCCAACGAAAGCAGGATCAACTCTTTTTAATAGCCTTGATTTCAGGAGAAACAATGAATGAGCAGGTGTCCAAATACTTTTAGAATTTTAGTGAAAGCATTAAGCCACACCACTTGGGGCAGTGTGTATTTTTTTTTTGGTCTAACAGCGTCCCTTCACTGTATCACACTGCCTCTCGTGGCTTAGTCCATTATTTGAGGAGGACACAGGTCAAACTGCTGTAGCATTTTAATGAGAGTGAAATAGCAGATCCTGCTGAGCACCTGAGTGCACTTCTCTGCATAAGTGGCTCCTGTTTGAACTGCCCTGTCAGTGTTCAGAAAGCGAGAGAGAGAGAGATAGAGAGAGAGAGAGAGATACAGAAGGGAAACTGGTCACAGCTTATGTTATTTTGAAAGTCTCCTGCAAATCTGCTCAAACTACTGGCAATCTGTCAAGTTCAGTGAAGTTCAGTTGTTATTTATGGCATTAGGGTTAGGGTTCATTTTAGGATTGTAGGTTTAGGTTATGAGGCCTCTCGAGAGCGGAAAGATCGAATTCTCTGCATGTTGTAAAGGAGAAATCTGCATGGCCGAATCAGGTCTGCAACATTGAGAACGATAACTGGTCATCAGCAACTACACCCAGGCTTCGTGCTTCTGCTGAAGGATTGACCTTGGGAAGTCCAGTATTTCCAGGGATGTTTCAGGTGATAGGCTGCCATCCAAGATGAGACGTCATCGAGACATGCTGAGAAGAAACCTGGGTGTCAAAAGGTGGGATAGAAAGGGTGAGTTCTCTGGAACATCCTGACCTCACTAACGTTCAAATCCTTGGTAGTAGTGGTGGTAAGAGGAGGAGGAGTGGTGGTAGTAGTGGTGGTGGTAAGAGGACGAGGAGTGGTAGTAGGGGTAAATGGAGGAGGAGTGGTAGTAGTAGTAGTGGTGATACGAGGAGGAGTGGTAGTAGTAGTAATAGTAGTAGTAATGGTGGTAAGAGTAGTAGCAGTAGTAGGGGTAAGAGGAGGAGGAGTGGTGGTAGTAGTAGTAGTAGTAGTAGTAGTGGTGGAAAGAGTAATATCAGTAGTAGGGGTAAATGGAGGAGGAGTGGTAGTAGTAGTAGTGGTGATACGAGGAGGAGTGGTAATAGTAGCAATAGTAGTAGTTGTGGTAAGAGTAGTGGCAGTAGCAGTAGTAGGGGTAAGTGCAGGAGAAGTGGTAGTAGTAGTAGTAGTAGTGGTGGTGGTGGTAAGAGTAGTAGCAGTAGTAGTAGTGGTGGTAAGAGTAGTAGCAGTAGTAGTAGTAGTAGTAGGGGTGAGTAGAGGAGGAGTGGTAGTAGTAGTAGTAGTAGTAGTGAATGTAGTAAGAGTAGTAGTAGTGGTGGTAAGAGGTGGAGTAGTGTTAGTAGTAGTAGTACTAGTAGTAGGGTAAGTGGAGGAGGAGTGGTAGTAGTAGTAGTGAATGTGGTAAGAGTAGTAGTAGTGGTGGTAAGAGGTGGAGTAGTGTTAGTAGTAGTAGTAGTATCAGTAGTAGGGGTAAGTGGAGGAGGAGTGGTAGTAGTAGTAGTAGTAGTAGTAGAAGTAGTGGGAAGAGGAGGAGTAGTGTTAGTAGTAAATGTAGTACTAGTAATAATAGCACTAGTAGTAGTGGTGGTATTGGTAAGAGTAGTAGTATCAGTCGTAGTGGTGCCTTGGACCGTAGTGGTCATCCAACATCCTGACCTCACTAACCCTCTTGTCACTGAATGCAATCAAATTCTCACAGCAATGCTCCTCCAAAATCTAACAGAAAGCCTTCCTCCCTGTTGTTACTCCAACAAAAGCAAGATAAACTCTTTTTTAATAACACTGATTGAGCAGTTGTCCCAATACTTTTGTCCACATGGTGTGTAATGTGCTTCCAAACTGAAACGACCCGATTACACCTCAGTCTGGCCTCTAACGGCTGGAGCAGCTACATTTAAAAGCAGCTACTTTTGAAGTTTTAGCTCCAGACGAAACAGCAAACAGACCCCTACTGTTCCTCAGGTAGTATTTTATCACTCCACTGCAGGATCTGTGCGCTTTGTCCACCAGCATCTGTAGCAGACTCTCAAAATAAAGCATCGGCGTCTGCAACCTTTCCACCCTTCAGCCTCCGCCTCCTTGGTCCCCTAATCTTGATTCCTGCAGAGTCTTCTGGAACAGGCAGAATTCCACTATGGAGCTAGCGCTGACTGAAGCAAATCTGATTGGACAACAGCATGCTCAACCCTGTTACTTCCATGTGCGTAATTGATTTGCTGGAAGCGAATGGCCGATCTGGTTTAGAAGCACGCCCTTAAAGAAAGAGGGCTGCTTATAGCTCAGCACTGCAAAAGCCCAGACAATGCAATGCCATCGCCCCCGAAAATCAATGCGACTGGCTGGCTGCCTGACAGGAAGTTGCACTCACAAGATGAGGAAACGTGCAGCTCTTCGATATCTCCACAGGGGAATAGAGAGATTAATAGACTTCTCCAGTTACCTCAGAAGATGGAGATGTCCCGAGATTAGAGACCTCGAGGCAATAAGCTGTAAACAAAGTAAACACTGGCCATGATGAACGGCTGCAGCAGATGTGCGGTTGATGCCAGGTCCTGTTTGCTGTTCGTGTCTTTGACTCAGTCTCCAAAGTGGTCAAACTTTTTCGGTTGATCCATGCAGGCCAGCTGTCATCCTCAGCCTCACCTCAGGCAGATGATTGAATAAAAGCAATCATGAGGAAGAGCCAGCCGATTGCATCCATCCACTTCAGAGGCGCTGAGCTCAGAGGTTCCTGCAGTGGTCATTTAAAAAGCTCACGATTGGCCAAACTCAGCTCGTGCTATTTCACCACTGATCACAGGGCCACAACTGCTGAAGGATGACATCTTGAATACAAAATAGACAAAAAAGATGTTCCACTGTCATTGATGTACACCGATCAGCCATAACATTAGTACCAGATGTGAAAATCAACAGAATCTGGCCAAGCTAGATCTAGATACCATCCGGATACTAAATACCAGGTGTAAACAGGCCCTTACAATCCAATCTGATGGTTACCTGTTGGGGTTCTTTGGAACAGATCAGGATGTTGGAACTATGTTGGACCAGTACCATATCTACTTACAGGCCAATTCATGCTTTTGCATTGAGTCTACAGCATAGCCTTACGCCATAGCCTGTCGAACACCTCCCTAGAAGTGTAACTTACAGGCACCAGTAAAAGACATGCTGTACACATGCATTTCTGGACAAGCTGAGAGATCCAGAACCATCACTGAAAGGTAGAGAAGCATGTGGACTGAGGCGGTAGAGTCATATTACAGAATTTCACACTGATATGACAGATCTTGTGACAGATTGTGCTTTTACATAAAGAGTCTTTGCCGTAGCCCATGCATAGCTGCGTACCCTACGTCACTAGAGTGCCACAACTGTGAATGGTCCGCTTGAACGGATGAGCATGATAAACCGAATCATGAAATCTACCCTCATTTCCTCTTCCGTGTCTCTAAGTGGCCGGACAGGCACAGAAAATATACTCTCCTATTGCCTCGGTTTAATGGTCGTACGGACTGTCCTCTCCTCCGACGTCTTCTCTCTCGCTTTTGTTACAGAAATTTTAGTGAAAGGAAAAAGTAAACAGCTATTTTGCTTCAAAGTAATCCGCTCAGTTCTTAAGTGTAAGTGTAAATGCTCACAACGATGTAACCCACTCGCACAGACTACAACGTATAGACCCTGCACTGATTTGATGCAGAAGAGTGAATCAGGCCTTAAGACGAGGTCTGGAAAGGGTTAAATTCATGCATTGAAATAACACAACATTTTTGTATGAAAATTATTTGTATTTATTCCAATATCAATATATGAAATTAGTGTTTTTCCAGAGTAATTAAACACTTAGTACCCAATAAAAAAAAGCTTTTTACACCAATCAGCCATAACATTAATACCACCTTACTCCATTTACGGTTACATTTAAGGCATTTAGCTCTTCTCCAGAGTGACTTTCAAATGTGCTTCACTATTTACCCAAGAAAAACCTCAGCTAGTTTGAATAGACTAAAAAAAAGATACCTCTAATCTTAGACTCTACTAAACACAAGTCAATATGGAGACCATAGTACTCTTCTCTTCGCCTGAGTACTCTCAGAAGAGAAGGGGCTTCAGTCTGGGTTTGAGGACAGCGAGCGTTGGACTCTGCTGTTCGGACACCCAGGGGATGTTCATTCCACCACTTCGGTGCAGGACAGAAAAAAGTCTGGACGCTCGTCTTCCGTGGATCTTAAAGGATGGTGGGTCGAGCCGAGCTGTCCTTGAAGCTGGAAGGGCTCTTGGTGCATTGACCATCGCCATCAAGTATGGAGGGGCTGCAGGTCCAGTCTTGGCTTTGTTGGCCAGCGTCAGGGTTCTGAATCTAGTGACCTGGGCAGCTGCTACAGGAAGCCAGTGAAGAAAGAACTCAGCAGAGGAGGAGCTGAACATGGCTGAGTTTAGGAAGGTTGAAGATGACCCTGGATAAGTTGCAGGGGCCTGATGGTGCGCAGAGGGAGACCAGCCAGGAGAGAGAGCTGCAGTAGTCAAGTCTCGAACGAGCACCTGGGTGGCCTCTCTAGAGAGGAAGGGTCAAATTCTGTAGGTCCCCCTTGTGCCGCCGCAACAGATCTGACCCTTCCAGGCATGGACTCTACAAAACAGTAAGTTGTTGGTAACTGCTAACAGCATCAGTGACAGTCTTTGAGCAGCTCATTAATTATAATCCTGTGTGAATGGAGCTTCTGGTTTCCCAACATCTGTGGCAGTTTAAATGATTCATGATGACCATAAATAATTTCCGGCAGCTTCTGAATATTATTCTCATCTGAAGTCATTTGTGAAGAAAATCAAAGTCAATTTTGTGGTTTGAAATGTTAATAAGAAGCATGGTTGAAGACTTCATCAAATGCTTCCATCTCTTCGTTGGAGACTCTGCTGTGCTGTGTTTTCCTCCTCTATTGGAGGAAGTGGCTGAACAGCATCCCACAGGTTTCAGCATCAGAGCATTGCACAATTCTCTACATGTCCTACTCCTCTGCCTTGGACCTACAGGACCACCGTCGAGCACAGTTTAGAGACGGTTACTTCAACAAAAGCAGGTCGACTCTTTTTTAATCAACAAGAAACGATCAACAAGCAGGTGTCCCAATACTTTTGTCCGTTTAGTGTAGAGCTAAAACTGAATAAACTTTAACATTTGCAGACAAATTAAGATAAATGACCAAATGTAGATATTTTTCCTCGCAGCTCCAGGATTCCTCTCAATTCCGTGACAATGTGGTTCTTCACAATTTGCATTACAGGAGGGTTGCAGATTGGAAATTGACTGGGGTCAGCTGAGTAATTGCACAAATGCGTTTTAATTTGAAAGGAGATTATGTATTATCCCCTGTAATTATACTTTTTTCCTCCACGCCTTGTGATCACAACACATCAGAACGTGGATCTTAAGAGATGGAGAGTGTCCTTGAGAGTGTCCATGTCCACGTTTGTAATGTAGAGAGATTGTAAATAAAAGCAAGTCTTATCTGATCTCCTGTGTGAAATCACCTTCTCAGATGGGACGTCGTGATGTAGATGTTATCTGCTAAGGCATTCTTTATTAAACTGAAGAGCGCAGGTCTGCCTCCATGGAAGAAATCAGGTTTTACTGAAGTGACACGTTGAAAGATCAATGAGTGTTAAGCCTGATTTATGAGATTAATCAGTAATTCACAGGCTTGGTTCCCATATTTCCACTGGATATGTGAGGAAATGGGTGTAAAGGGTAGTATTAGCATAATCAGTGTTTTTACAGTTTAGCCTGATCCACAGAACAGTTTTATAGTTGTATACGTACAGATCTTTGATGGAAAATGTTATTTAAAGGAACATTATGTACTAATGTAACCTTAAAATAACTGTAATAGGGAGAATGGTGTCTGTGTTATTGCCACTCTGGGTCCCCGAATGCTGCTACTGGAAGTCAGGTAACGAGAGTAACGAGAACAACGGCACTCTTACAGAACATGTACGTGAGGGCAGGTCAACCTTCATGGAAAAATGTTTTTACTCAATGAAACCATTGAAAGATCAATGAGTGTTACGACTGATTTATCAGTTGAATCTGCAGTTCTCCGATGTATTGATCCACAAAACAGTTTGATAAAATCGGTGACATGACACAATGTCATTTAGAGGAATATTTTGTAGCAATTCTTTAATCTTCAAAAACCTTTTCTTCATTACAGTAAATCAAGTGAGTTGCTGGTGGAGCTGAACAAATCCATACAGTGTCTGGAGTTCACAGAGAAGATCCATGTTAACCATGTTTTTCTAACTGTATTCTCATGACTGTGCTCTTCTAACTGCGCTCTTCTGTGCTCTTCTAACTGTGCTCTTCTAACTGTGCTCTTCTGTGCTCTTCTAACTGTGCTCTTCTGTGTTCTTCTAATTGTGCTCTTCTAACTGTGCTCTTCATACGATGTTCTTCTAATTGTTCTCTTCAAACATTTTCTTCTGTGTTCTCCTAACTGTGCTCTTCTGTGCTCTTCAAACTGTGCTCTTCTGTACTTTTTAAACTGTGCTCTTCTGTGCTCTTCTAACTGTGCTCTTCTAACTGTACTCTTCCAACTGTGCTCTTCCAACTGTGCTCTTCTGTGTTCTTCTAACTGTGCTCTTCAAACTGTGCTCTTCTGTACTTTTTAAACTGTGCTCTTCTGTGCTCTTCTAACTGTGCTCTTCTGTGCTCTTCTAACTGTGCTCTTCTAACTGTCTAAGTCTAAGTTGGCCACATGTTTAAAAACCAAAGTCCTACAATGGGGTTCTTTGAGAGATGCCACAGAAGAACCATTTTTTCAATTTTTCTGTACCAACTTTAAGGTTATTCACAATCACTATATTCAAATAACCTTTTGTAGCCCTTTCATATTTAAGTCATATATATATATATATATATATAAATATATATATGATTATAAATATATATATATTCTACTTATAGGCTGCCTCAGGCGTTTGAACAGTATTGCATACCTGTGAGAAGCCTGGATTTCAGCTTCACTGTACTTACACATTACTCACCACATGTTTAGTAACACTACAATAAAGCAGGCCTTAGTGGACATGTCCAGTCCATCCTCGCCATGACACAAATGGTAATAATCTAATGCAGTGAGGCCCATGCGGACATGAGGAGGAAAGCTAAAGGGCCTTTCGTTCCCGCTAGGCCTATAACATGCTGCTATAAGCAGTTTGCGCATTCAGCCACGTGAAAAATGGCTTTGCCGTGGTCCACCACATAGTAAACAATAAGTAATATCTCTTCTCCGAAGCCATCTGGGATTGTGTCATTTGATGGAGAAATGGATGGATTTAGGGAACTTATCAGCAGAGTGCAGGCGGGACGGAGCGTATGGCTGGCCTATTTGAGTGGTACTGTGTTTAAATGCAGCGAAAGAGCTTTGCCAGTCAGTTGGGGAGCCAACAAGGTGTTTGGCAAGGAAGTAAAGAGTGGAGCTTAAAGAGCATGTTGTACTTGGAGATTGGCTGGAAATTCTCCACCTTATGATGCCCATGTCTCCAACTAAATAAATATATATATCAGCCTGCCAGAGCATATAAAATTGAATTAGATAGAGCTGCTGGACCTCAGAATGTGCTACAGGCTTGCTATGTGGTGCTGGACAATAACAACACAATTGTGTGTCAGTAAAATGATGAAGCTATTTTTATTAAAGCGCTCATATCTGTATTTAATTTTTTCTCTGATGGCCATCGTTCTCTTTTCGTCCCTTTTAACGGGCTGGTTTTGATTGCACTGCTACTTTAGGACTCCTATATTTAAATGTCCCCTGTTGCTATTGGTGTCCTGTATTGTATCTCGTTCTAAACGTCCAGTGTGTCCAGCCTGACGACTTTAGTGGGAAGGAATGGGGCTGAACTACAATAGGCCGAATAGGCAACAATGTAAATGGGCTCTGCAATAGCTTCTTCCCCCAGGCCATCAGACTTCTCAACTCCAGAGACTGAACTGATGGTTTCACTGGACTCAATATTTATTGCACACTGCATAATTTGCACACTACCCACAATTATTTATTATTCTCTGTCTGTCCTGTGTTGTATTGTCTGTCTGCACTCGTACTGTGTTGCACTTGTGTTCTGTATGCACTGTGTCTATGTTGCACCATGGTCCTGGAGGAACGTTGTTTCGTTTCACTGTGTACTCTGTATGTAGTTGAAATGACAATAAAAACCACTTGACTTGACTTGGGTAAAGGACTTTAAAGCTAGCTGTTTTGGAGCTTAATTTCCATATATGGAGTGCATAGACTGGGTGGACCTTGTAGTTAAAAAACACCTCATTGTCCATGATCTCAGCTCCACGAACCGTCCATACAGGAGCACTGGGTGTAGTTCTGGGTGTATAATTCTGCATACTTTATTAGCCTCATTTCACCCTGTTCTGGCTTGTGTCTCTTTGATCAGTCAGAGCCCACAGGCCTTTAGTTTCGTCCTCCAAAGCATATGGAGAAGTGTACTGTTCAGTCTGCTGGGGGTGTGCGGCGATGAATGACGATGGCCTGCAGACGAGCAAATAAAGAAGCACATCTGCAGTCGCCACATGCGTGAGCTGTCCTGTTGTTTAGATTTCGTCTGGAGCGGAGTATTATCTGCTCAGAAATGTATCTGTCTGCTCAGAAATATCAGTTTATTGAATTGCACCATTGGGATGCTATTCTCACATGCTGTAGTCTATGGGTTTCTAAGAGGTGCCTTTAGAAGCTGTAGGAATTTGGTGAGATGGATTCATAGAGAATCTTTTATCTCTCGCATCGCATCTCCCTCTCTTCAGGCACTTTCGCTCTTCTTTCTGAATATGTATGTCTTTTATCTCCCTCTTTGTACGTGTCTTTTCCGCTCTCACTCTCAATCTCTCTTTTTCCACAACCCTCCCCCCACCCCACCTCTCTCTCTCCTTGGTGCCTTTTCTGAAGACCTTTTGCCTATTCCCAGAAATCTCTTTGAAGTGTGGAGGGAAATTGCCTGTGTCTGGAATTGGAGCCTAGAGCCTGTCTGCAATGGCCTGTCCATAACAAGGAGAGTGGTTGAATGATGTCTGTCTAATAGGAAAGCTTGAGTGATTCCTTGGTGAGCGGGCCGCTGATTGAAAACACTTAAAGGATGTTACAAGGGTCCTCACAACAAATCAGCAATAACAGCCTCCAGGAAATCATAATCCGCAGTAATAGCCGGGCTGGCTCGGAGACCCAAGGCAAAAATTTTGGCTAGCCGCATTCATCACCGTTTCATCAGACCTGTTTGATTCTTCGGCCTGTGATCACGACCTCGTCTTCGTGTGTTTGGCCCAGTGTACCGAACGACCCTTCATAGGGTTCTTAGAGCGATGTTGTAGGAAATGGACCCCCTCCAACCACAGACCATCTCTTTATATCTCTTCAGCTAGCCAAGTACTGACTGGGTTAGTATAGTAACCCCTTTTTTACTCATTTACACTCATTTGTCCAAATGTTTGTGGACAAGACCTGACTCTAACCCTGTGAATCAGGTTCTCCAGATAGTTTGTTAGGAATTCACACATATACAGATGGATCTACTTGGGCCTATCCAAACAAAGCATGATCCAAATCCTAGTAAAGTGTACAAGAACCTACAGGATTGTGGGTAACAGAAAGTCAAGCCTTCTTTCCCAAAACCTTCTAATAAGCTTGGGAAACTTTCAGCCATTACAGAATTACATCTAATTCAGTATTCTCTGAGAGCATTTCATTTAAGGCTATCTTTCTAGAAGGTAAATATCTACTGTATGCATTCCCAAATGAATTTTTTTGCAATTCCATGCTCGACAGAGTTGTTTGCTTGACTCAAATAATGGCGCATTACTTATCGCTAATTATAAACTTCATGGGAAAACGAGCTAAGCTACTTTTGAAATATGCATGAATACTTATAATAAGTACTAGCATATACCAGGAGTTGGTATGTAAAGGATTTTTACATGAGGGTGTGAGATTAGCAGTTTAACAGTGTCATAAACTTTAGTTCATATCACTTATTTCTGTATTTTCTAAGCAGAAATGAATGAGGGGGAGGGACACTTGAGTAAGATGACATTGATTCTATGTTATCTCTAAGCCAATAGCTGATACTGAGCTTTTGCGATAGGTTTGCCGTAGGTAACAAAACACTGGTTGCAAAAAGGACGTTTATTTGTACAGACAGGCTTGTCCCAGTAATGAGTGCATGATTAGCTGGTAACATTAAAAGAAAAGTCTGGGGGCTCCGAGGGGGTTCAGCGGAGTAAGGCGCTGTCACTATGGTCAGAGGGCCGCTGGTTCAAATACCGGTCATGCTGCTAGGCATTGGCAGCCGAGGCCCAGAGAGAGCACGGTTGGCCTTGCTCTCTCCAGGGTGGGTAGATGGCGCCCACATCGCTTAGTTGCGGTACTTTCTGTCACTGATGTCTGCAGGATGGTGCATTGGAGTGGGTATGCGGTGCTGCCCTCCAGGCATGTTAGTTGGTTGGTTCGAAAAATGAGCGGCTTAACTGTAAAATTGGAGGAGGAAATATGGGACAAATCTGATTTTAAAAGTCTGACAGTGCTTAAATCCAGCACCTTTCATATTTAATAATGTATAGTTAGCATTTTAAAGTGAGGTACAGTGTAGCAGCACACTGGTGTCTCGCAATACCAAAAATAGTCAAATTTTTCACTTCCGCATCTCAGTTTAAGCAATAATTCATACTGAATTGAGCCTTAAATCATCAGTAAATGATCTGCAGCTGAAACTGATTAAATATTGCGTAAGATGTTTAGTCTGTGACTCCTCCCCCTCAATCTGTTTACTGTTTATTTCCATCTGCAAGTTAGAACCTCCTGTTGCGGCCTTACTGTTCTTCTGACATTCTTACTACTAGTCTTCTGACAAGCATGCAGTTAGACAGTCACTCCACCCTCAAGCTGTGAAGCCAAAGGGGAAATTTACTCAGAACTGTACATTGTTATGTAGTGTACTTTCACAGCTCTAGACCGGCCCTACGGTCTAACCGCTGGTTCATTAAGAGTGAGGAGATCATAAGGAGTTCAAATCCCAGCAAGGCCTCAGCCAGTGCTCCATTGTCAGAAGCCTCCCAGTCTGGATATGTCATGTGGTAGGAGGCGCTCTAACCTGCAGATGGGTATAAACAGTAAACAAAAAGAGAAGGGGAGGAGCCACAGACTAAACATCTTACACAGTATTTAATCAGTTTCAGCTGCAGCTCGTTTATTAATGTTTTTTGAGTTGGCTCAACTCAAACGGGAGTGAGTTAGGAAAACGTTTGACTAAACTTAGTTGAGTTAACTTGAAAAACGCTGTGTAATGAGTTGAGTTTTACTGGAGAACAATAAAACAACTGAGTTAACTCAACTTTAGTTTAGTCGGTCGTTCTCCTAACTCACATTTCAGTTATAGCAGATTAGTGTAAGAACTGCAAGTGAACAGATAAGCTGCTTCTAAGTGCACCAAATGTTGCAGTGATGCTCTCGCAACGCCATAACTTGTCTTAATGTCATCTAATGATGAAGCTCCTATCACCATGATTCTTGTCACAGCTGAATTATGGGCATTATAAAACATGCTTACTGTAAATCCACCCCATAAATCTGCATTAAGACCTGTTAGGGTAAAATACTGCAGTCTAATGGCTTAATGGGACTTTCCTGCTCTCCAGTTTAATGCTATCAATTTGCTGTTCATTTTCCGTCACCTAGTATATCAGATGTGTCAGAGGCAGAGAGCTGCTGCCGTATGAGCAAGGTGAGACGTTCAGCTTTGGCGTTGCACTCCAGCTTTTGGGATTTGAGACAGTGACTGTGGTAGTTAATGTGTCAGCTTTCATTTCAAACTAGTTTTTTACTCATTTAAGATAAACAAATTACAGCTGTAGCAAATTCAGTACACCGTCCGCTCTGTTCAGGGGCACTAAAAGCATGTCAGCAGATGAAATTGCATTAGGAGAGGACATCATGTTGCATTGACATTGGTTTTGATTTTTCAGGGCGTTTGAAAATGCCAGTCGTCCTCTACACTGAGCGAAAATGTCAGGAAATACAAAGTGACTTAGAATAAGCTCTGCTTAACATGGTGAAACTTTAATGCAGCCCTAGTTTACATTTATCACATTTGACTGACATTCTTTTCCAGAGCAGCTTACATTTGAATCATGCTGTGCATGTACAATATTTGGACGAAAGTATTGGGACACCTGATCACTTCATAGTTTCTTCTGAATTCAATGGTATTAAAAATAGCTTTTCCTGCTGTTGTTGGAGTAACTGTCTCTACTATCCAGGGAGAAGGCTTTCTACTAGATTTTGGAGCAGCATTGCTGTAAGGATTTGATTGCATTCAGCAACAAGAATGCTAGTTGCTGCAGTACAGGTGGCAGGTACATGCAAATTACGTCAGCTGAGGGTGAGGAACCCTCCTATTCTTCTCATAGGTACTCTACGTGACAGGTACTCTACATTCCCACAGAGTAAAGTAAAGAAGGTGGGGCAAAACCCTGCAATGCTGTCACCAACTAGGAGAAAAGCCATGACTGTGTAACTGCTGGAACTGTCGTTAGTGCCGTAAGTGCTGTTAGTGCCGTTAGTGATGTAAGTGCCGTTAGTGCCGTAAGTGCTGTTAGTGCTGTTAGTGCTGTAAGTGCCGTTAGTGCCGTAAGTGCCATTAGTGCCGTAAGTGCTGTTAGTGCCGTTAGTGACGTAAGTGCCGTTAGTGCTGTAAGTGCCGTTAGTGCCGTAGTGAGGTCAGGATGTTGGATGCTTGATACCCCACCCCACCTCATCCCTAACTATCATCCCCAACTCATCCCAAAAGACAACTTCGCAATTTTACATCATTGTCAGCAATGGGTGTGTTGGTGAATGCATTGATTAGAAAGGGTGTCCACAAACATTTGGACATATATGACATTTAATACTACAAGTTGGACAGCAAAGAAAAACCCTCCTCAGACTCAGGATGCTGGAGGTGTCCGCAAAAAAAGTGCCAGTGTCCAAAAACTTGAGCTGTGTCAAAGAAATAGAAGACCGATGGAGCTTGCCTGATTTACTGACGTTTTCCTCTGCCCCCTCTGCTGTGTTCGACTACCCGGAGACAGAAACCTTAACTGAATGCCTGTCTTTGTGAGCAGAGCCTGTCTGCAGGGCTCTAATGGAGTGGCCCATTCTTTACATTCAGCCTTAAAGGAGGACAGGCCACCACCGTGGCATGCATCATCAGCAAGGGACAGCTGGCAGCCGCGGAGATAGAAGAAATCTCTTAAGTCCAGGCTGCACAGCTCCCGGAGAGGGATAAATATGCTCTTTTAAGTCTTCTGCTCTTCTGAGACATGGTTCTACACTTCATCTGAGACATGGAAGGCCCGTTCTTTCAACCGCTGTTATTAATTTTTGCCTGGTTTTCCTCTGTTTTTGTTAGTTAAAGCTGAAATCCCTCGCTGAGGGATTCACTGCTTTTCCCTCTTGCCCAGCAACAGTCTGCAGTGATAGATGCTGCTGTTGGAGATCAACTGAACTCTGTCCAGGCTTGGCGAAGCCTGTCACCAGCTTCCTTTAAGATGCATTGCTGAGCAGCAAACTACCACACTGTGAACCACTCAGCGTTGCCCATATGACCTAACAAGCTGTCCAGGTGGCAGGTACATGCGAGTTGCGTCAGCTGAGGGTGAGGAACCCTCCTATTCTTCTCACAGGTACTCTACGTGACAGGTACTCTACATTCCCACCGAGTAAGTAAAGAAGGTGGGGCAAAACCCTGCAATGCTGGCACCAACTAGGAGAAAACCCATGACTGTGGAAGTGCTGGAACTGTCGTTAGTGCCGTTAGTACTGTAAGTGCCATAAGTGCCATAAGTGCTGTAAGTGCCGTAAGTGCTGTAAGTGCCGTAAGTGCCGTTAATGCTCTAAGTGCCGTTAGTGCCAGAAGTGCCGTAAGTTCTGTTAGTGCCCTAAGTACTGTTTGTGCCGCATGTGCCCTTAGTGCTGTTAGTTAGTCAGCAACCAACACCTAAACCATAGGAAAACCTACCAACTAGCAACAGTTTAGCAACTGCCTGACAGCACCTTGGTTACCGACACCTATACCAAAGCAGCACCTTAGCAACCACTTAGCAACACTTCAGCAAATGCTTATACCAGCATCTTTACCATAGAAACACCTTCTCAATCACCTAGCAACACCTTAGCAACCAACACTTAAACGATAGCAACCACCTAGAAATATGCTAGCAACCAACACCTAAACCATAGCAACACCTCAACTACCAGCTGTAACTAACACTGTAGCAACTGCATAGCAAGAGCTTAGCAACCGACATCTGTACCATAGCCGCACCTTAGCAACCACTTAGCAACACCTTAGCGACCACCTGTACCAACACCTTTACCATAGCAACACCTTAGCAAGCACTTATACCTATACCAACACCATAACCATATCTTCACCTTAACAAGCACCTAGCAACACCTTAGCAACCAATACCTAAACCATGGCAACTGCCTAGAAACATGCTAGCAACCAACACCTAAACCATAGCAACACCTCAACTATCAGCTAGAAACACCGTAGCAACTGCCTAGCAACACCTTAGCAACCGACATCTATACCATAGCCGCAGCTTAGCAACCACTTAACCAACACCTTTACCATAGCAAGGCCTTAGCAAGCACTTATACCTATACCAACACCTTAACCGTATCTACACCTTAACAAGCACCTAGCAACACTGCCGAACAATTTATTGCTATTTAACGATTAATATTAGGAGTCTCACGCCGGAGTGAAGCACATAGAGTAGCGCGGAGAGGAGCGGCAGGCTCCTCAGAGTGTGTGATTCTTATGTTAATTAGAAATAGGGGAGAGCAGATGAGTGAATGGGCATGCGTCTGTTCTGTTTGTCTGCCAGACTGGAGCATTTTCTCTGGACATGATTGTGCTGTTATGGTGATATTAAG
The DNA here is from genome assembly GCF_030463535.1 of Salminus brasiliensis. Classification (NCBI taxonomy): domain Eukaryota; kingdom Metazoa; phylum Chordata; class Actinopteri; order Characiformes; family Bryconidae; genus Salminus; species Salminus brasiliensis. The sequence continues at coordinate 55,710,758 of NC_132879.1, read as the reverse complement.
CGCCCCTGTGCTGCAGGCGTCCACTCCGTACAGCAGATAACAAGGAATTAGAGTTAGTGCGAAATGGGATAATCAATCTAAACAGACAACAGCCAGCATGTTTCTCTGGAGTGGATGAAATGAGAACGAGGCATCTTGCACAATTAAAATCGAACACTGAATTCTTCATTTGAGAGTCTAAAAGAGATGAGCAATAAATGATGCACCAATTAGATAAACCATGGCGGAATGCACTGTGCACATTCTTCCACGCCATTTCAGAGAAGGAGATGGATTAAAAGATATTAAACTTACAGCGAAACGCAATTACCAAACAAGCCAGAAATTACCAACATCAGCCATTACATTAGCACCACCTGCCTAAAACTGACCCAACAACAGATCTTGTGAGATCATTTAATGCATGGACTCCACTAAACTGTCCTCTGAAGGCGTCCTGCTGTGGTATCTGTGGCACCAAGACTAACTAATGTTAGCAGCAGATCCTTTAAGAAGTCCAGTAAGTTGTGAGGTGTGAGTGAGCCTTAGGGTGCCCATGACCCTGTCGCCGGTTCACTGGTTCACTGGTTGTCCTTTCTTGGAGCACTTTTGGTAGGTACTGACCGCTGCGTATCAAGAACACCCCACCAGGCCTGACGCCTGATGTTTTGGAGATGTTCTGTTGGAGATGACCCAGTCGTCTAGATTCAAGCATCACAGGTTGGTTCTTGTCTCTCATGCTTGCCTAAAAATACAGCTTCAACCTGCAATAGAAGTACATAGCAGCAAGTACATGGATTAGAAAGTAACAGAACTTCAAGTACTCGACTCTTTGCTTCACCCGGACCGACTTCTTTCTGACAAGCAGTCTGACAAACAGTCTCGGTTGTCTGACAAGCTGTCAGCTGGCCTGGTGTATCAACTGTGGGGTTGTCAATTGTAGGGGTAGCTGATGCACCCCAAGAGATTCTTAGTCTTTAGAGGTCAACAAAAGTTCTCCCTTATGAAGTAAAGACAGAGGCTAAGTTACTGGACACCTCTTTTGTCTATTCCCTGTAGGGAAGTACTGACCACACTGAACACTTAACTCTTCTCCACAGGTTCGGCACAGTTAGTAATCTCTATGCTCAGGCTCTAGGAATTGTGTATCCCTTGTGAACTCTTGCATTAGAGTTAATTGGTGATCATTTCTGGTGGCTCAAAATATCTTGCAGGGGGGTCTATTGACACTAGCTCTGCATATTCAGAGCTTTTGCAAGTCCTTCTGGAGACAACAAATAAACAAGTACATGTAAACACTTTTTATACCCTTGATTTTCTAAAAAAACAAAAAAACTAAACAATGAAGGAACAGGTCTCCCAATACTTTTGTCCATACAATGTATCATCAAATAGCGTATCTATTCAAACATGGACGTTAAACAGTTGTGCTGTTCTTCTTCTCTTCTTTAAAAGTAAATGGTCCAAGAACACCAAAAAAGGGCAGAAAAGTCTTTCTCAGTATAGAACCTGTTTTACTTAAATAAAATAAATAAATTACACTAAATGTACACTATTTTTTACTGTACCTACACCTTAGAAGAAGAACAGCACAACTGTTTAACGTCCATGTTTGAATAGATACGCTATTTGATGATACATTGTATGGACAAAAGTATTGGGACACCTGTTCCTTCATTGTTTAGTTTTTTTGTTTTTTAGAAAAAGCCTCTGACCGGCCGATGGGCCGAAAGTGTTATTACCAACTTTTATTACCAGAGAACAGCCCCACCAGGTTGGACACAAGCCCCTGTAGCTACTGAGTAATACACCTTAGCGTGTGATAAGCTTCGGAGTGTTAAGGGGTTAAAGAAGCATCAGAGAAATGGATGTTTAACCAGACGAAGAACCACTGAAGCCTTCAGATGTTTCTGTGAGTTTTCAAGGTTCTAGGTAAAACCATTGTGTCTGATTCACTAACCCACTTCAGAAACATTCACCAGGGTTTTCTTATGTGGAATTTGTTCGGTTTAGCAGCACAGTGGGATCCATCATGATCAGGAATCTGACCTAGACTTTTTTCAAGAACCCATTTAGGAAAATTCTTAGGACGATATTAGAGAATGAGACCCATTGCAGCGCTGGTTGATTTGGCCATTAATCAGCTTCATGATTAATTGAACATTGTACCTAGAATCTCTATGCTCAGGATCTAGGAATCGTGAATCCCTTGTGAACTCTCGCATTAGGGTAATTGGGTGCTTATTTCTGGTAGGGTCATGACTCAAAATATCTTGCATTATGGGTTTACACACTTTTGTAAGCCCTTCTGGGTACAAGTACATGTAAACACTTGTTATACCCTTGATGTTCTGAAAAACCAATGAAAGAACAGGTGTCCCAATACTTTTGTCCACACAGTGTATCATCGAATATCAGCTTATCTGTTTAAACATGGACATGGACCTTAAACACACAAGGTTAAAGCCTCATATTTTGGCAGGGGGGCTTTGTTTAGGGGATTTCTTTCCGTATGTCTTCATTGTTGGAATCAACTCCAGAATTTCTGAAATCGGGCGTCCCTAAGGGTGCATCCTTTCATTCCTCAGAAACTGATAGAACTTCACTTTAGGTATCACGTTAGTCACAAAGTCAAAGGAAGGGTCCTGTCTCCATAGAGAAGAAGGATTTACACTTCGCGCATGTGTCCACTCTTCTGCACCTGGCTATCAAGGGCCTGGTAATTTTGTCTCAGCCAGGCCGACACATCCAAGATAAATGAGGCCATTTCTGAGGAGGAGGAATTTAGAAGAGGAGAAAGACTGCACTGGCATTAGGAGATTGATGATAGCTGAGGCCCAGATAATGAGCTGATAATCCTCAACTCTAAATTCCAAGGTGGCTTCTTTGTCACAAAGACATCCACATTTTTACATCCTAGCTCTCCTTTTCTCTCTTGAATTCCTGTTTCAGGCTTTTTTCTATTGCCATGTGCCAAATTACAATAAACACAGATCAGGGGCAATTTTCATAACTGCTCATTTCTAGCACTTGTTGGAAGTTGGACTTCCTTTCTAAAGGTTTAGCTAAACCAGACTGTGGTCATAAATCCCCATACTGATTCATACTATTCTGTCTGGCTTCATAATACATTCATACATGATGTATCTGAGACAATACACGGAGGCCACAAAATAATATATTGAGGCCACAAGAAAATATATTGAGGCCACACGATAGTATATTGAAGCCACAAGATAATATATTGAGACCACAAGAAAATATATTGAAGCCACATGATAATATATTGAGGCAACAAGAAAATATATTGAAGCCACATGATAATATATTGAGGCCACAAGATAGTACATTGAAGACACAAGATAATATATTGAGGCCACAAGAAAATATATTGAGTCCACATGATAATATATTTAGTTCACAAGATAAGATATTAAGGCCACAAGATAATATATTGAAGCCACAAGATAATGTGTTAATAATGTATGTATTGATATCTTACAAATAAAGTTAATACAAGATAATACATAATGCATATTTTCAAATAATTTGCATATAATACATAATATGATATAATATTGAGGCCACATGATAATGTGTTGATACTATAATGTATTGATAACGTTAATACAAGATAATACATAATGAATATATAATTTACATATAATATATATATATAATAAAGCCTTGGGATTATATATACAGACTATATTATATAGGTCATGTTATGTATATATCATCTTTTAGCCATGCCCCATGTCATCTTATGTCCAAAAGATGCATTTCTGAGCTAAATGAGACCTTCAGCTGTTCACCGTGGGGTCCAAAAGTCTGAGACCACATAATTATTTTTTTCATTTAACCTGAAAATAAACAACAAATTTCAAAATGTAAAGAATTAAACAAAAAAAAAATAAAAAATTAAAAAAATCTGTGACACTGACCAAGTTAAGGCCTTTGCTCATAAAGGTCAGAGTCCCACTGAAGCTCCCATGTTCAGACGACTCTCAGGCATCTGCTGTCATCTGCTGTCATTAAAGCAGAAGGAAATTTTCAGCTGATAATATAACGTCGATTAGAAAGGCATGCAAAACAGAATCACTGTCACCAGGGGTCTCAGGGGTCATTTGGACCCCACTGTTCAGTAACTTAAATGATTAAATAGTGCCAGACTAGACAACAGGGCAATCTGGACTTCCTCCCAATCCAGCTGGAAAGCTGCCTTGTGTTCCTCACAAGATCCAATCGAACTGATCGGAAAGTTGCCTGCCTCACTGAGGAAAGTGCAGAGCCACAAGGTTAGGCTAAGGGAGACAGATGATTGCCAGAGTCGCACTTTGAGTTAGAGTGAAGTGTTTCCAACGGCAGCCTTTATTCTGGGTCCATTTGCTCGCCTGTAAATGTGTAAGGAGAAGGTGTTGCTCAGCAAAGTGCAAAGTTGGCGGCGTCCCGTCCCTTTGGCCCATTGCTGCCATTAATCAAGCAGCAGTTGTGGATCTGCAGCTCAGCAGGACTCAAAATCACCTGCTGATCTACAAGGTCACCCTGCTGCACTGAGCAGAACCAAGAAAAGGTTTGTATAGTGACAAGTAGGTAGCCAGCATTCACTTGTATACACCACATGTCCAAATGTTTTTGGACACCCCTTCTAATAAATGCATTTAGCTACTTTAAGTTGCACCAACTGCTGACACAGATGTGCAAATGCACACACACAGCTTGTCTAGTCAAGTAGAGAAATACTACCAATAGAATTGGACAAACAGGAACCTATTGAAGAGAGATGTAGAGCAATGGAACTGGATCCAGTACTTTTAGGATGAGGGGGTGAAGTGGGGTGGTGGTCATCCAACATCCTGATGTCACTAATGCTCTTGTTGCTGAATGCAATCAAGTCCTTGCACCAATGCTTCTCCAAAATCTAGTAGAAAGCCTTATAGACTCCACAAGACCTCTGAAGGTGTCCTGCTGTGGTATCTGGCACCAAGACTAACGCTAGCAGAAGAAAAGTTGTGAGGTGGGTGAGGCCTCCATGGATGGCATTCAGAGATTGTACTTGGTTGTCCTTTCTTGGACTACTGCATGACCAGAACACCCCACAAGACCTGCCTGATGTTTTGGAGCCCACCTTATGGAAGCAGACGTTATAGCGAGATAATCAACGTAATTCCTTTTACTCATGGTTTTAATGTTATGGAGGATCAGTACTAAAACTGAAAGGATCGGAAACACCTAGTACATGAACAGCCAAAAGCAGTGATACAATTATGAACATGTAAAGGTCCCTCTGTGCGGAAAGGCCCTGTAAAGGCCTTCTGTGAGGAAGCCGAAGCTTGTGCATCATTGGGCCTATCATGTGGGACTACTACCAACAGGACGATGATCCTGAGAATACCTCAAAATCCACCAAGGCTTGGTTTCAGAAGAAGTCCTGGAAGATTCTGGAGTGGACGTCACAGTCACCTGACTTGAACCCCACAGTAAATCTTTGGTGGAGTTTGAAGAAGGCGGTTGCAGCAGCAAACTCAAGAGTATTAGCGAACTGGAGACCACTTCCCATGAGGCTGCCAGGAAGGCTGTGCATCACATTTGCAGCAGGTCAGAACAGCAGAAGGGTTCTACATGAACAGCCAAAAGCAGTGATACAATTATGAACATGTAATGGTCCCTCTCTATCTTTATATAATATGGAATATAGCTTATATTTTAGCTTATGGAGCTTTTAATTGAATTAAATAGGGCACATGTGAACATAGCCACTGCTTTCAGTGCTGTATTCTCTCAGTACACATCCCTCCAGCCTCAGTCTGCATATCACTTGGCTGTAAGTGAGATTTGCTGGGTAAAATGGGATATGTCATTTGAGATGGTATGATTCACTCCTCTGGACATTAGGATTCAGAGGTAATAGAAAAGATGAAAAGGCCTTGGCTCCTCTAACTCAGGGATTTACTACAGGGGACACTTTGGGGACATGGAGAAGACAGTAAAACAAAAGAAGGCCTATCAGAAAGCCCACATGTTGGTACTATGCCTCATCCAAGGCTTTGATTTGCTGCATATGTGCCCCCCCTCATCTTTCAAATGCTATTTATGTAAACAGATATCTAAGACTAGGGTTCTGAAAATCTTTCCTTTTTACTAAATCCAGATATATCCAAATGATACAGTCTTTTGCATAAATAT